>NC_056744.1:308880904-308990126 GCF_019279795.1 Protopterus annectens
ATGAGAGAGAGAGAAGGCACCAGCATCTTGGAAGAAAGCTGTGGTGCCTATATTATCCAAAGAGGGTAAAAATCCATCAGACCCAGATTCAGATTCATAAAGACCCATTTCAACTTTGCACCATGATTACAAGTGTTTATTTCCATACTAGCTAAAAGAATGGCAAAGTTGTTTCCAGCATTGATAGACATGTGTCAATGCGGTTTTGGGGATGGAATCACTTGTCTAGTGGAAAGCAGTTTTTAGTACTTAATAAGCACCTATCCAGGCATGTCTAAGGGTCAGCTCCCAGTGATTTCTCCTTTCTACCCGATGAATCTGGGCATCTTGGAGTAATGCAGCAATTGCCTCATGTACACAGACAACCCTCTCCTCCTACCACCCAACACTACAACCTATGAGAGATGCACTTGTATAGCCAAACTGGAAGCAAAGCTCTCTTCACCCAAGACTGGACTAGGCAGTCAAGAGGAGAAGGTAAACACTTGCACCACACCACACTCATCACATAGTCCCTCAAAACCTACACCACCAAAACACACACAAAAACACAAAACACACACCTACATTCGCGGAGGCTCTCAAAAACCTGCCCAGCATCAGGGACATCCAAAGCATAAACGCAAGCAAACTCCACCACCCAACACAACCCAAATGACACAGTCCACAAACTCAGTGTGCCACTCAACCACAGCCCATAAGGCATAACAACGTACCCAACACTCTAGTCATAGGTGACTCTATAGTCAGGCACAATGATGTTCCCCTCACTAGACTAAACAAGGAGAAAGTTACTGTCAGCTGCCTGTCAGGTGCCAGGATCCGCCACATAACGCATGCACTCAGGTCACTCCACAATAAGTACAAATATGACACTGTCATTGTCAATGTTGGTGTGAATGACCTGAGATGTACCTCCCTGGACTACATGAAGAGACATGGAGGAGCTCTCCGATCTTGTATCCCAGGCAGGTATGACCCTAACCCAGAGTAGCATCCTGCCATCACCCAGAATGATACCACAGTACAAGGACAAAATGATTGACTTCAACAATTGGCTAAGCTTCTGGTGTCATTCGAAGGGGATCCAGTATTTGTCTGCCTGGGACGACATGAGACACAGTCCACGATGCTTTACCAGAGATGGCCTGCACCTGTCGCCCTTAGGATTCCAGATACTGGCTAAGACTCTTGCAACCCCTACAGTGCCTTTTTTAGGCAAGGTTCAAATGACAAATTCACCACCGTAACAGGTACAAGCAAGCAAAATATGAGGGTAATGCTACGCAATGCTAGAAGTCTAAACCTCAAAATGCACTCACTCGAGGCACTCCTTAAAATGTAGAACATTGACATCTGTGCAGTGACAGAGACCTGGTTCAAAGCTCCAGAGAGCACCCCTGCATTACCAGGCTTCAATTCATACCACACCTTTCGGCCACCTAACCCAGAAAGAAGCACTAAAGGCGGAGGCGTGTCCATATTCATTAAGGATATCCACACCTCCAGGCTAGTTGCACAGCATAATGCATCCGAGATTATCCAAGTGCAACTAACTCTGGGCAAGACCAATCCAAATTGTAGCTTGCTACAGACCCCCCACCATGCCCCAGGATTCACACTCCTCATTTCTTGATGCACTGGAAAGTATTAGGGTACAACCCAACACCCTAATAATGGGATTTCAACTACCCCACCATTAACTGGGAAAACTACTCATGTACCAACTCTTTGCTCAACGCTTCTAGAATTCATAAATTCCAATGCCTTGGATCAACTTATCCACACCCCCACCAGGGGCAGCAATATCCTAGACCTGGTCATTACCAACATGGGAAACCGGTGTTCCACACCAGAGGTCAATTCCTCGTTGGTCAGATCCAACCACAAGCTAATCAGCCTAGACATCCACATCCCACCCCCAATTAGGGAAACCATCGTAAAAAAACTTCTCAAAAGTCAACTTCCCACTTCTTAAGACAGAAGTGGCAAACTTCATGACACCCATGCAGACTGACAACAGAAGTATGACTGCCGAATCCTACACAAATGCACTTTATAAGCACTTACACGAGTGCATGGATCATGCTATCCCCAATAGAACCAAGATATTGTCTTCCAAAAAAAGGAAGCCAATCTGGTGGTCCTCTGCCATAAACAATCTCTACAACAGAAGAAAGAAACTGTTGCAAAAACAAAGTAAAATCCCATGACTGGAGGAACTCCCTGGTCAACCTCAGTAAGAAGCTGAGATCCCTCATAAAATCCTCCAAAGCTAGTTACGAAAACAAAATTGCCACTGACTAAAGACAACCACAAAGCATTCTATAGCTATGTCAAGAATCTAAATGGGAACACTCAGATCTGCTCTGAGTTGCAGCATAATGGCACTAAATATACAGAACCAACTGATATTGCCAACATCCTAGCAGACAGGTTCAGTGCTAACTTTACCCCCCTCTCACCCCCTACAGGGCCCATCTCTATACCGGAAGAATGCAAAGTTCCTATAAATCACAGCTGCACAGGTAAAAAAAACTCTCCAAAGCCAAGAACACAGCATCCATGGGACCTGACAACATCCCAGGCTGCGTTCTACACGAACTACAGAATGAACTGGCACCCTACCCAAGTACCATGTTCAATCATAGCCTCACCTCAGGCTTTGTACCCACTGAATGACGCACTGCAACAGTTATCCTACTCCACAAAGGGGGAGCCACGATGGACCCCGGGAACTACCGCCCCATTAGCCTGACGAGCTTGGTCTGCAAGGCCATGGAACATATCATCATGGAACTCAGACATTGGTAATCTCCAATCTCTGGACCCTACTCAGTTTGGATTTGTAAAAGGCAGATCATGTCTCCTAAACTTGATTGACTTCTTTGAAGCAGTCACCAAAGCCATAGAGGAGGGTAAAATGGTTCACACAGCTTATCTAGATCTTGCCAAGGCTTTTGACACCATCCCCCACTCTGGAATTATAGATAAGCTCACTAAACTAGGTATAAATCCCTATGTCACAAGATGGGTTGCCAACTGGCTCACAGACAGAACCCACACTGTGAAAGTAGCGGATTCCAAATCCGACATCAGACCAGTGACAAGTGGAGTACCACAGGGTTCAGTCCTGGGTCCTCTCCTGTTTGGTATCTATTTCTCTGAAGTGAAGGCCAACAAAGTTTGCAGATGACTACTGTATTCCATAGTACCAGAATGCAAAAGTGACCACCTCCTTTCAATCTATCTTGCTGTTTTAAAAATATAGTGACGCTCCACTAAAACTTACTTTTTAGACAAGTAAAAAGTACAGTTTTGTACCTACCATAAATGTAGATGTTCGAAGATCCACATTGCTGCAGTCCTAACACTTGGGTAGTCCGCTGTCCCAGTCGGAATACCAGTATAAGGCTGATCGGTCAGGGCATTAGTCTGGCGTCAGGACGCCAGGGTACAAATGCGCATGACCGGCGCCATATCCTCAGTCTTTTTGCCCCAGATGTCAGAAGACCCTAAAAAGATAAGGCCACAACCAAAAAACACCAAACACTCCTGTACCAAATATATATACAATTTACAAAAGTACAACCCCACCCACACAACCACCCCTAAACACAGAGGGGAAGGAGGGAGGGTAAATTGGACTGCAGCAATGTGGATCTTCGAACATCTACATTTATGGTAGGTACAAAACTACTATGTTCTTCATCCCACATTGCTGCAGTCCTAACACTTGGGTAGAATCCCAAAGCAGAGGTAAGGGAGGCTGGCAAATCATAAAGAAGCTGGAGCTGTCAACATACCCTGCAAAATAGCCGTGACAAAACCAGCCCTAGATTTAGAGTAGAGAGGAAGGTAGTAATGTTTAGAGAAAGTATGCACTGAACTCCAAGTAGCTGCCTCCAAAATATCCTTAGTTGCCACCCCCCTTAGAAATGGTAGCCCTAGTGGAATGAGGCCTGATCCCAGCTGGAATCTCCTTGCCATGATGGGAATAACAAAATGCAATGCAAAACCCAATCCACTTAGAAATAGTTTGTTTTGACACAGGCTTGCCCTGAGAACTCAAAGCAAAAGAAACAAACAACTGCTGAGACTGCCTAAAATCCTTAGTCCTGCTTAAATAATAACGCAACTGCCTGTGTACATCTAAAGTGTGCAAAATCTTTTCCCCTTATTTTGGGGATCTGCATAAAAAGTGGGCAAATGAATAGTTTGGTTTAAAGCCACACTAGAGACCACCTTAGGCATAAAGGAAGGATTAGTACGTAATGATACCTTATCCTTATGGAAAATCAAAAAGGCTCAACATAAGGGCCTGCAATTCAGAAACCCTTCTTGCAGAAGTAATGGCCAACAAAAAGCAGTCTTCCATGACAAGTATTTCAATTCAGCAGTAGCCGAGGCTCAAAGGTTGTAGAGTAAGTTTCTCCAACACAAAATTGAGGTCCCAAGCAGGAGTAGGAGCTCGGGTCTTATATTCTTTGCCCTCTAAGAAATTGCTTAAACAAAGGATGAGAAAACAATGGTGGGTCACAATCATAGTGAGCTGAAATTGCTGCAGCATGAATCTTAATGGAAGAGAAAGACAAACCTTTGTCCAATAACTCAGTAAGATATTGAAGAGCCACACTCAAATTTGGCTCAGAAACATCCAAATCCTTTGCTGCACACCAAAATAAAAATCTTCCATTTCCCCACTTTCCTTGTACTCTGGCTTCCATAATCACATTCAGAACTTGTTGAGGAAGCTGAGACCTGCTATGGTTCAAAACAGAATATGCCAGGCTGTTAGATGAAGAGAGTGAAGCTTGACATTGAGTAGATGCCCGTCCTTCTGAGACAATAGGTGTGGAATCAAAGGTAAGGCCATGGAGTTACCAGACTCCTCAGCAATGGGTACCAGTGCTGCGAGGCCAATCTGGAGCTATTAAATCATCCTTGGCTTGTCCTGTCTGACCTTTAGGAGTACCTTTGGGAGGAGAGGCAGAGGTGGAAAGGCATACACATGAAGATTTTCCCAACTGAAAAGAGCATCCACTTTCCAGGCTGTGAGATGAAACCTTTTCGTGCAAAACTTTGGCAGCTGGTGGTTTAGTGGAGAAGCGAACAGATCTATGTCTGGAGTTCCCAGGACACTGTCAAAGTCTGAAATACATGAAGATCCAGTTTCCACTAGTGGGGATCCATGATTTGCCTGCTTAACACATCTGCTAAGGAGTTCTGTGCTCCTGGCAGAAACCTTGAAGATTCAGTTGCAAGCTTAAACGCAGTCTCCACAAAATCATTGCTTGCCTGCATAGAGGATAAGAATGTGTTCCCCTTGTTTGTTGATGTACCACATGACAGTTGTGTTGTCTGTTAGAATCAACACCTGCCCTGGAAGAAGTAAATCCTTGAAAGCCAGTAATGCAAACTGGACTGCTAACATCTCCTTCATGTTGATATGTAGATGCTGCAGTCTGGCAGGCCACTTGTCTTGTATCCACTTTCCATTCAGATGAGCTCCCCAAGCTGTGTCTGAGGCATCTGTCGTTAGAATCTGACTCTGGCCGGGTCACAGAGTCCCTTGTTTAGGTGACATACCTGAGCCCACCACAATAATTAGTTTTGGATGCAAGGTATTCTTCGACTGACAGTGTCCAAGTCCTGGCAGTGCTGTGTCCATACATTTTGAGATACCATTGTAGCTTCCTCATATGCAGTTTGGCATTGGGAAGTACCAGAAAACAAGATGCCATGAACCCTAAGGCTTGAAGGACTGTCCTTGCAGTCAGCCTGGACTGATGAGATAGTTGATGGAAGTAAAGTGAAAGATTCTTTTGTTTGTCCGGGTTAAAAGGCCATCTGGGATGCTGTATTCAGTCTCACGCCCAGAAAGCACATGTCTTGAGAGGGTACTAGACTGGACTTTATTTGCTCACAGAATACCCTAAGCATCTTAGCACTGCTATCACATATTCCAAATGCTGAAGAAGCACGTCCTTTCCTTGAGCCAGAAGCAGGCAGTCGTCCAAATAAGGATAGATTTGTATTCCTTTTAGCCTGAAGGAAGCTATCACTGGAGCCAGAACCTTTGTGAATACTCTGGGCGCAGTAGATAAGCCAAAGGGCAATGCAGAGAACTGATAATGAGAATTCCCAGCTCGAAAACGCAGATACTTCCTGCAAATTAGTCTGATAGGAACATGAAGGTAAGCTTCCTTGAGATCCAAAGTTACCATCCAGTGATCTTTGCCCAGCATAGGTACTTAGCCAACTTGGATTCGGTCTGAAACTCCGACTTCAGAAAATCTCAGAACGCCAACCTGCACTTGCAAAACTGCTTCTGCATCGGACCATGCGGCAAAAAAGACTGAGGATATGACGTCGGTCATGCGCATTTGTACCCTGACGTCAGACTAATGCGCCCTGACCGACGTCAGCCTTATACTTTGGTATTCGGGCCGACTGGGACAGCGGACTACCCAAGTGTTAGGACTGCAGCAATGTGGGATGAAGAACATCTTAAGTTACCTACTTTCACATCTAACTTCTCTAGTGCACACTGCAGTGTTTAGGATAAACTCTTTTTCCCATCTTAGGTTTAAGCATCTATTGCAAGACCACCAGTTACTGGAGAGCCCACATTCTGCCTCTCAGCAGTCATCTTGGGATTGGTGCTTATGTTTTCTCCTGGTGAGAGGAGGAGTGCAGTTACATTATTTCCTGGAGACTGATCACCAGAAAGCTTAATAACGGAGTTATAGGCGACAGCTTGGAATTTGTGCTTACATTCTGCTCCTGGTGAGAGTAGGAGCAGAGTGCATGGATTCTTGACTCTTTCCAGTAGGAGAGTGAGTGTCTGGTCGCCATTTGAAGCGTCTACTAGAAAAAGACTACAAGCCTGCAGACCTTTGCATCATCTGAAACAAGACTGGATCACCAAACAGGCGGTGGCCTGCTTCTCTTCTTGTGATTTGTGCTAACATGTTGCTTCTGGTGAGAGAAGCAAAGGAGTATTGTATCCCAACAGAGTGAAGCTGTGGTGACACCAGCATTAGTAGTAGCCAGGCAGTAGCCATTCATGCGACTCCCCCCCCCTTTTCATCATTCTTGACAAGCTAATTCTTTGTTTTCAGTAAGTTCTGCTGTTTGTGACTTCAAAATATATGCCTAAATACTTCATCCTTACATTTTCAGGGCCTACGTATTGGTTTCCCCTTGAGTGTTTGGCAGTGTTCTGTACAGACTCAGACACCTTGAGCGACATTTTTCCTGTAAAAGGAATATATAAGGAAACTGCTCCAGTACTTGGCAATAATGACCATCCCTCCTGGCATGTCTAAAGGTTAGTTCCCTGTCTGTTCTCCTATTACCCTGGTGAACTCAGGCATTCTGAGGCAGTGTAACAACTGCCTCATGTACAGAGACACCCCTCTCTTCTTACCTCCCAACACTCAGCCTTGTGAGAAATGCACTTCTATTTCCAAATTGGAAGCCATGCACTCTCAAGCCAAGACTGGAATAGGTGGCCAAGAGGAGAAGGTCAACACCTGCACCACACCACATGCAAAATATAGCCCTCCAGAACACCCACCATCACAGCTGTCACAAACACAAAATCACACACCCACCTTCGCAGAGGCTCTCAACAGAAATCTACCCAAACAGCAGAGACCTCCAAGGCAGAAATGCACTAGACCACCAGAACACAGCACAAACCACAAGACACACAGCTCACCTACGCAGTGTGCCCCTCAACCCAAGCTCCTAAGGCAAAACAGCTTGCCCAATACACTAATTATAGGAGACTTGATAGTGAAGCACACTGATGTCCCACTCAATAGGTTGAATAAGGAGAAGGTAACAGTCAGCTGTCCATCAAGTGCCAGAATCCAACAACACACGCACACAGGTCACTCCACAAGTACAAGTATGACTGTCACTGTCCATGTGGGTGTGAATGACCCGAGATGCACCTCCCTGGACTAGATGAAGAGAGAGACCTGGTGGAGCTCTCCGATTATGTGGCCCAGGCGGGTATGACCTTAGCCCTGAGCAGCATCTTACCAACGCCCAGAATGATACTGCAGTACAAGCAGAAAATGATTTGACTTCAACAATTGGCTAAGTTTCTGGTGTCATTCTAAGGGGATCCAGTATCTGTCTGTTTGGGATGACATGACTGACAGACCTCAATGCTTTGCCAGAGATGGCCTGCATCAGTCACCCCTGAGTTTCCGGATACTAGTTAAGGCTCTTGCTACCCCTATAGTACCTTCTTAGGTGATGTTCCAAAGACCAAATTACCACTGTAACAGCTATAAATAAATGCAATCTGAGGGTCATGCTGCTCAACCCTTGAAGTCTAAATCACAAGATGCACTTGCTCGAAGCACTCCTCAGAAAGGAGAACATCGACATTTGTGCTGTAACACAGACCTGGTTTAAAGAAAGCACCCATGTGCTACAAGGCTATGACTCATTCTAAACCTTTCAACCCCAGAACATGGACCAAAGCTCCAAAGGTGGTGGTGTCTCCATAATCATAAAGGATATGCATACCTCCAGACTAGTAGCCCAGCATAACGCATCTACATCCAAGATACTTCAGGTACAACTAACATTGGGTAAGACTGCGATTCAGGTTACAGCATGGTATAGGTCCCCAACCATGTCCCAAGTCTCTCACTCCACATTCCCAAGCACCCTGGAAACTACAGGGTCCAACCCAGCACTCTCAAATGGGAAACCTACTCATGCACCAATACACTGGCCCAATGCTTCCTGGAATTCATCAATTTCAATGCCCTGGACCAGCTCATTCTTACCCCCACTAGAGGAAGCAACATCCTTGACCTGGTTATTACTAACGTGGGCAACCATTGCTCTACAATAGTCAATTCCTCCCTGGTTAGACTCACCATGGAAATCCACATCTCACCCACACCCCGTAGCAAAGGTAACCACCATTCCAAAACTGACTTTGGGCTCCTAAAAACAGAGGTGGTTAACTTCACGGCATCCATGTCAATGGAAAATAGATGCATGACTGCAGAATCATACACCAATGCACTGCATGAACACGTACATAAATGCATGGAACTAGCCATACCCAACAGAACCAAGACGCTCTCCTCCAAAAAAAGGAAGCTAATCTGGTGGTCCCCTACCATTAATAAACTCTACAACAGAAAGAAGCTACTGCAGAAAAAGCTGAAGTCCCATGACTGGAAAAACTCCCTTATTAGCTTCAACAAAAAGTTGAGATCCCTCATCAAAACCTCTAAAGCCAGATATGAAGACAGAATTGCGGCAGATACTAAAAAACAACCACAAAGCCTTCTATAGTTATATCAATAATCGCCATGGCAATACTCAGGTTTGCTCTGAGTTACTGCACAATGTCATCCTATACTGATCCAACAGATATTGCCAACATACCAGCTGACAGATTCAGTGCCAACTTTACCCCTCCCCCCTTAAAGGGCAAAGGACCAACCACAATACCGGAGGAATACTGCAGCACAGGTTAAAGTTGCATTGTTCAAGGCCAAGAATACAGCTTCCATGGGACCAGACAATATCCCTGGATGTGTTCTACATGAACTACAAAGTGAACTGGCACCACACTTGTGCACCCTTTTCAATCACAGCCTCACCTCAGGCTTTGTCCCTACTGAATGGTGCACTGCTACAGTCATCCCTCTCCATAAAGGGAGAGCGACTACAGACCTTGGTAATTATCGCCCCATTCGCCTGATGAGGCTGATATGTAAGGGTATGGAGCGCATCATCAGAGAGCCCACAGTGTGAAAGTAGCAGACTCCAAGTTAGACTGCTGACCAGTCAAGAGTGGAGTGCCACAGGGATTGGTCCTGGGTCCTCTCCTGTTTGGCATCTATTTCTCAGAAGTCCAGGCCAACACGGAGGAACTCTGGCTGACCACATTTGCAGATGACTGCAAGCTAGGGGCCATTATTAACTCCCCAAGTGATGATGTAGACATCTTAGAGAGAGAGACCTCACTGAGACCACTGACTGGTGTCGAAACCATGGCCTTAAGCGTAATGCTAAAAAAATGTGTAATCATCCCCTTTGGGTAAAACTCAGTTCCCACCAATTACCACATTGATGGGAGCCCACTGAACACTGGGGACACAGGTTGACAGCAGCCTCTCCGCCCACCAGAAAGTGGTCAGAAAGTCCTATGTGGCATACCTCATTACCAAGGGTTTTGCATCCAGAAAGAAAGAGGTAATCATCTCTCTCTACTCTTCCCTCATTAGGCCAATTAAGTATAATGCCCCATTTGGCATATAACTCACTAGACACATGCAACAGCTGGAAAGGACAAAAAAGTACCTCACAGAGAGGATCCTAGGCCTTAAACACATGTCGTACACGGACGGACTCAAAATACTCCAGCTATTCTCCGTCTCATATTGTCTACTATGAGGCGATCTTTGCTCGACTTACAAAGCCATGTCTGACCCATCTCCACACCACATGCTCCAGAGACCACAACCAAGAGAACATGCTGAAGGGACAGGTTCATAACCCAGAGACTGCCCATGCTCTGGAGTAAACTTCCCATACATGTCAAGCAGAGCACCTCACTGGCCCTCTTCAAGAGAAGACTAGATGACTGGATGAGAAACAGAAAATTCACCCCGGGGATCACTCCAGTGGCTCTACTTGAGAGCGGCACTGGGAACTAACATCGGGCAGCACGATGCCAGGGCACTTCTATGGGCTAGGCTTGTAAAGGCTCCAGGGCCATTAGCCTAGTACACACCTATGAACCTATAAAATCATATATGTATTGCTTGCATGGAAGACTGCATACAATACCTTAACCCAAGTGTATGAATCACAATAGGCTTTCTTACATTTGTCTGTGCCATATCAAAACTGTTCCACAATGCATAATATTTATTAAGCGCTTTATGTATCCTAACCCTTTTATCTAGGTTTACTTTTGTAAGCCTACTAAATTTGGTGTGGATCCGAAGAACTCCAAAGTCTACTAATGTTCTGCCATGAAAGTGCCCTTTTTCCTAATACTGTTTTTAATATCCACAAAACTGGTATCTTCTCCAACTCCAATAGTGCCCTTAGAAAAGGGTCATAAAAATGCCTATGCTAGATATAACTTGCCTCTTGTTAACAGCTTGGGTTACTTGTCAGAATCAGCAACAGCCTTCAGCAAATTATTTTCCTCAAGCTTTGTATCTATTCTAACAAACTTAGATCTGTCATCCGTATGTATAAAACAAAGTTATACTCTCAAGATAGGCACACGTAACAAAACACTAAAAAATCTAAAGTAATGTCCAGGTCTAACATACAAGGAACCTCGAACCTCACACGTTACCTGATCGCCTCAACTAAGAAGTCTAATAAAATTAACAGCATACAATGCTGAAATCAAGTATTAAAAAAAAGGGCTTTATTATTAGCTGTTAAAAGACAATGGTTAACATTCAGTCATGTACTATAAACTAATCTACAAGTACCATTTAACCTTCGTTTATTAGCATAACTACTGTAACTCGAATAAACAAAGAGATTATTCTTTTTATTAAGAAGAAATTCAGTCAGTAGTTCCATAATGACAGATTAGTGTTATTCCTAATGCTTGAACGTTGTAGCCAAATGCAATTCTTAACAAATATCATCCTCAAGCATCCTTTCGGAGAACACAAATTTCTTTCCAGTGCAGAGATTGTACAGTTTCATTCAGTAACTCCGATTCATTTTTGCACAGCTGACTGCTTTAGTACTGAAGAAAAAGCCCAAAATTCTGTCTCAGATGTCAAACTCTCTAGGCTTGTGATCGTGGGACACGGATTTTCGGTTTTCAAAATAAGTTAATAAGCAAGTTAATAAATAAGTTAAAATAAGTTAAATGCAATTCCATTTTCATGAGATGAAATCCAGGAATTATACCTGTGATTTTTAAATGCAATTTCATTATAGGTTTCAACTGCATCAAAATATATAGAAAATTAAAAACATTCTAGGCTCACAGCGCTCAATAATGCAAGCTGCCAAGATTATAAATAAATATAAGCAGAAATACATCTTGTAGTGAATTGGTTCTCTGACCTACACTGACAAATTCCATGATTTTTCAATTCCAATACAATCAAAACAGGGATTTACCAGTATTTTTCCCCACAAAAACTGAAATTCAGTGTTCCTGCTTTGGATCAGAATCCCGTAGATGTTCTGAATCCTTACCGTTAGTTACAACTCCAGGCCTGCTGGCACATAAGTCAATGATACTACTACCCTGTTAAAGGTCAGCTACCAACAGAGTACTTCAGGGAAACAGGGTCAAGAAATTCAGAGGCAAAAGTAAGGCAAAGTGGCATAATTACCCCGTAAAACTTACAATA
Source organism: Protopterus annectens (assembly GCF_019279795.1). Lineage (NCBI taxonomy): Eukaryota > Metazoa > Chordata > Ceratodontiformes > Protopteridae > Protopterus > Protopterus annectens. The sequence goes on from NC_056744.1 coordinate 308,893,294, forward strand.
ACTTATGAGCAGAGGGCATGTCCAGCACCTGAAAATAAGTTCCAGAAATATTCCACTTATTCTATATCCACAATAACTTATGAGTAGAGGGCATGTCCAGCATCTGAAAAAAGGTTCTACAAATATTCCATTTATTCTATATCCATATTCGTTGAATACGTACAACTAGAACAAAGGAAGTTCAGAACATGGGGTAAGTGTAGTTTTAAATACCAGAACTTAGAAAGTTATACATGTATATAGTCTTTCGAGAAAGTCAGTCTGAATAAACATATCATAGAAGGTAGACACTCATGCCCAATGTTGTGCTGTATACAAAACATTATGACAAAGATCCAGAAGGTACAAATAATCAGCATTTTTACCATTTAAAATTCAAAAAATTTTGTGGCATTCCTTTACCCTAAAGCTGCACCACTTCACCAAGAATGGTGCGTTACAGTCCCAAATACTTCAACAGGTTACATCATCTGAGAACAGACACTACTGCCTCAGCAAAATTTTATTACTGTTAATATTGAACATTATACTAGTGATGGACAGGTTGACAGACGAGACCACACAGGAGCCCCCGTGGACTATGATGCTTGCAGATGACATTGTGATGAATGGACATGCCTTCGTTGAAGGTTGGGCGTCGGGCTGGCAGCTCGACACCATAAAAACCAACTGGCAATCATTAGTGGACCAGAGTTCCGCTGTGGCGACCCCTAACTGGGAAAAGCCGAAAGACAAACAACAAGTGAGAGTAGGCAACAGGTTTAGGAGACCCTGGAGAGGTGGAGATATGCTCTAGAGAGGAGAGGAATGAAGGTCAGCCGGACTAAGATGGAATATATATGTGTGAATGAGAGGGAGGTTACAGGAATTGTGAGGATGCAAGGAGTAGAGTTGGCGAAGGTGGATGAGTTTAAATACTTGGGATCAACAGTTCAGAGTAATGGTGAGTGTGGAAGAGAGGTGAAGAAGGCAGGATGGAGTGGGTGGAGAAGAGTGTCAGGAGTGATTTGTGACAGACAAGCACCAGTAAGAGAGTGAAAGGGAAGGTCTACAAAAGGGGAGTGATACCAGCTATGTTATATGGGTTGGAGACAGTGGCATTGACAAAAAGGCAGGAGTTAGAGCTGGATGTGGCAGAGTTAAAGATGGTAAGATTTGCACTGGGTGTGACAAGGGTGGACAGGATTAGGAATAAGTATATTAGAGGGTCAGCCCAGGTTGGACAGTTTGGAGACAATGCCAAAGATGGAAGACAGCATTGGTTTGGACATGTGCTGAGGAAGGATGCTGGGTATATTGGAAAAAAAAGATGCCAAGGATGGAGCTGCCAGTTAAGAGGAAAAGAGGAAGGCCTAAGATAAGGTTTATGGATGTGGTGAGAGAGGACATGCAGGTGGTTGGTGTGACAGAGCAAGATGCAGAGGACAGGAAGAAATGGAAACAGGTGATCCACTGTGGCGACCCCTAACCGGGAAAAGCCAGAAGAAGTGAACAGAACTTGTCAGATACATTAGTTCAAATTACACATCCATACAAAATCTACTCTTCAATGGAATGCATCAGGTTCGTGTCAGGGTCAAAGACCAAGCATATCCAAACACAAAAATGGCAACTGCGCTATAGTAGCTCATGCTTCATATCACTAATACAGTTTCAAACTTCCCTAACACTGCTAAACAGCTTCCAAAGAAACCGATACAACAACAAGGCAGGATTAGATGACAGTACTAAACTCAAGCTGCAGACACTGCAAAAGAAATCAATTCTTGGTCACAGTAATTTGCTGGAAAACCACTAGCAATATAACAGACTAGCAGCTCAACCCTTAATCAGGGTCACCAAATAATCTACCCTGAAATAAGTACAAACAAGTGGAAAGTCTGCAGTAATAGCAGATTCATTGGTACAGTCCATTCTCTTTCACACCAAAATGGCTTCCAATTGCCTGAGCCCCAGAAAATGGCAACATCTTCAGTGATATCAAAATGTCATTTTATGTGTTAGTTTAAATTATCGTTCAAGGACACTGGGGAATAAACAACTGTCTTTCAGAGATTTCTGTTGTGTATCTGGGATATAAACATATGCTGGAACAGGGAATGGGAAAGGTTTCTAGGTATGTTCTTTGGCTTCTAAAGAAATTAGAATACACCTTAAGAAAACAGAGAACAAAATCTGCAACGTCTGATGAAAAATGGAACATTTTTATGACATGATTACAAAAAAAGTAGAAAATTTACAACCGATTAAAAAAAGCAAAGGGATGGCCACTCCAAGCCCAGCCAGTTTTCCTTTTTGAGCTCAAATAAACCTATCCCATTTGGTTATAGACTAGCCTTACTCATCTCATGGTCGATAATCATCTATTATCCCCAATGAGAATAGCTGGGATCATACCATAGACAATGGGAGGGGACCCATACATGGGATAAAGCATTTAGGAGCCGCTTCTGTTTATTAGTCGTACAGGGTGCAGTCTTGGAGTAAATTTTCTGTTTCCCATCCATAGATACAAGTTCCACTTGAATATAGACAGGGATGAACTTTGTTTTATATGGATGGGAAGTCTGATCCACAGCAGCAGTATCCTCTACGAGATACATCTGTCCCTCCAAACAGTTGTGTTGATATTGCAGAAAAGGTTTAGATCTCTAGACCAAGTATTTCTGATGCTATCTGACCTGCTGATGTTCAGTAAATCCATCAGTAATGGGTAGGAGGATGCCCTGTAGCCAAAGGTTCCTTCTTAGTCTGTAGGATAGAGTATAGTGACAGGGCCTTGAGTCGGTCCATGTAGAACCAGCTGTTTAAGCCTTGTATCCTTTCAGTAATATATCTCTGAGCATTCCAGTTGTTTTGGATGCTGTATATTACACAGCTAAGAATAATTCTGGAAGTAGTATTGGGCTATTTTATAATACAGTAAAGTACACTATGAGAAAAGTGATGAAGATCATAAACGTATTCTTTTGGAAACTTATGGCTAAATATAAAACTATTTTCAAACTAAAATCAGATATTACTGTATAGCAGACTCGTCTGAAAACATTTATACATGCCAAACTAAAAAAAAATATGCATAAACATGAGCAACAGTATGAATGGTGAATGAAAGGTGAATAAAACCAACTGTGTTGTATTCAATTGTTCTGTTGATTCATTAAATAATATGTACATGTATTACATCTTTTAATTTTGGTTTGTAACAAACCTGCCATTTTTGACAAGAGAAGCAGTATATTTAAAATCTACTTGTACTACCACCACCTCAGGCAAAGTGAATATTTGTTAAAGGGCTATGCCGATGGCAAAGACTTCAGAAATGCTACACAATCTTAGGGGTACTGTCAGTGCTAAAACATGAGGAGAAGGGCATAGCATAGGAATAAAACCCAAAACCTTTTGGTCATAAGAGTGCCAAAACTAAAAGTGTACCATCAAAGAAGCTACATATTGACTGTGAAACATCAAGTCTGCATTAATACATTTCGCCTCCAAGAGGTGTGTTTATAAGGCAGTAGGTAGACTGTTTTCTTGATTTCCTTCATAACAGATTCTTAAACGAGTAAAATGTGTTCCTAATGCTACGAGATAGTAATTTCCAGTAAGTTTATCATGCCTTAAACATTTAAAAGAATACTCGCAATATATGGTTTATTTGAACCATTCTTCCAATATGTTTACCATTAACATGCGAACCTAACTGGGCAATCAAGCAAAACAAACCAAGATGTACTGACATGTTAGTAAATAACAAAATTATAGAAAACAAGTTAGCTTTGTAATCAAAGAGGAAACAGAAAAAATATACCAGCATAATAAAATACAAGATTGTTACGTCACTCAGTTTTTTTGATAATCCGTTCTGAAAGCATACTTAAACCACCCTTCAGCTATCTTTCGTAAAGATATGGTTAAATGAAAAACCTAATCCTTTTACCTCATTGTTTAATTTAAACTCTCCTACAAACGTAAACAAATGTCATCTCTGTGCCCACTATTGGGCCCCTCACTCCTTTGTTAAACTTATACCAAATTCAAGAGCATTGTCAAAATAGAACAAAATACAATTCCTGCTTTCGAGGAGGATGTCACCACCTACCCCATTCTATCTGAAGGTTCGCATCCCCAGTCTGGCAACTGCTGGGGGCTCTCAAGCCAGGTGGTGGCACTTCACTTGCCATAGCACCTACTACAAGTTTACTGCAGCTTCTTCCGTTTCGTTTAAGCTATAATTACTATCAAACTTCTAGTTTCCGAACAATCGTATGGTCTCTCGACTTGTTAAAAACCCTCGACTCTTTACTACGTTTCTTTCTTCCGCCATATCAACAAGAAAACTGGAAATCCCACAGCCAAAGAAAAGATCAAAATATGGACAACCAATCACTGCTGAAATTAACTTTTAAGGCGGGGCTATATGCATACATCGGTCCAATAAAAACGAGAATATAATGAGGATGGCAGGGCTAAATACAGAGAGAAACATGCTTTAACTTGAGACCACGCCAAGAAAAGCGGGGCATGCGTAGAAGTAGCGGTGCTGGGCGGGGCGACGTGACGACAGATCCAATGGGCAACTGGCTCGTGTAAGAGGTGGAAGCATATGTGACAGGAGATAACAGTGTTCTTGTGGTGTGTTGCTGTTGTCTGTGTCTTGAGTCATACATCACTTGAAAACATAGCTGTCAAGTGTACCTCATTAGGAGGAACGTTAATCATTTTGGGTCTTAAAAAGTTCAAGATCCTATAGCTGATTGTTACTACTATATTACTAAAATTTAATAAATTGTTTTCTAGTCCTGAAAATTAGCCAAAAACTCAGCCACACTAACCAGGTTAACAAATGTAAAATATAAAAAAAAAAAATGTTCCACATTAAAAGGGTCTGTCACACTCACACACAACACATATCCATGGTAAATAGAACTAAATAATATTAATTAAGCAAAACAAATTTGTATAAGTAAACAAAAGCATATTTTAAGCTCCCTATGAGCTTCCTTTTTGAAATTGTTAGTAAGCTACTCACCCTCACTAAAGAATCTCTGCAGTCAGTTGAAAAATGGCTCTCTACTAATCAACTACTGTTTAACCCTAACAAAACTAAACTTCTACTTTTCCTGCCTAAATCTCTCCATCTCAAGCCCTCCTTCTCAATCTCTTCTCTAAATAACACTCCTATCAAAGTACAATCACATACCAAACTCCTCTGGGTTTATGTACATGATGAACTTAAATTCGACATCCACATCAATAACTATCAAAAAAAAAAAAACTCACCAAAAACTTGGACTACTGTGCAGGAACAAAAAATTCCTAACTCCAGAATCTAAACTGTCCCTAGCTCAAGCTTTCCTACTTCCCACCCTTCTCTACACTGCCCCATTATTCACTCAACTCCAGAAGAACCTGACTACGAAGCTTGAACACACCTATAATAAAACAGCGTGATTCACCAGTAATCTCCCTTATCGAACACACCACTGCCTTTCCCTAAAAAAACTTCACTGGCTTGAACTTCCAACACAAAGTCCTCCTACCACAGCTTCACATGACCCACACTATCCTTCACTGTCCCCTTGCTTGTCCATCTCTGACTAATCTTATCCCCCCTATATCCCTAAACACAGCCTACGTAGTTCTGACCAACTCCTATTGTGTATCTCCAAACCTAACAAATCCATTGGTAAGATGCTGTACAGCCACTCTGTCACCTTAGCCTGGAACAAACTTCCTCTTCATATACGCTCACTTGACAATACCCATAGTTTTAAAATAGCATTAAAAGAATTCCTGTGTACCTCCTGGATCTGGTCCTGCAATGACCCCCACCTAAACATCTTCCCACTTGCCTCTCCCTTAACGTCTAAGGCCCCTTCTTCTTTCTACCTCAACTGCCAAAGTAACTCAAATTTCTGATCTTACTTCTTTCACCATGAACTTCCATCCAATCTATCAATCTATCTTCCTTCACCACTAATGTCTCTCCAATCAATCTCTTCTCTCAGCTACTCCTCAGGTTTCTGAGTTCTCTAATTGCATCTCAATGCTATAACTGTTCTGCTGTTTTCTCTTAGGACATAGAATGTTTTAATATCCATGTCATTCATGATTAGTGTAAAATTATCTTATGATTAATTTACATGACTTTTCTTTGTACTATATATTTTTAGTAGCTCTGTATAATGACTAATCACAATTTTCCTCAATTTTTGTATTACTCACTGTATTGCTAATTTTTTGTAATGGAGCTTTTCCTCCTCTGGTCTCTGCTGAAATAGGGCATTTTGCCCAGTCAGACTAACCCGGCTAACAAATGTCAAATAAATAAAAGCTGTTAGTAAGCGTTCTACATTTTGCCCATTTGTTCACATTATGACAAGTGGTGTGCCTCATTTGTGAGAGTGAAGGTTGAAAACTATCTCTGTCACTGAACACATTCATTTCAAGTGTTGCTCATTAGGAGGACCTTTCCTCATTTTGCATAATAAAATGTCCATGTTCCTCACAGTTTTAAATTAAGGGACTGTCACACAGTTGGCATTAAGAATGTTCTTAACTGATATCCATAGTAAATCATTCTAAATAAAACAAATCAAAATATTTTTATAAGTTACAGGTAACCCTGTGAGCTTTTTAGTTGAAGTTGTTAGTACGCAACTTAGGAACCGTAAAGGTTCTCCATATTTTTTCTTATTCCCTCTGTCTCTTCCCTATCCCCAAGCCTATATTCTTTCCACATCCTAGATGGTAGATAGGTTTTTCTACTTTTTCCTCCTCTCCTCCCTTCAGCCTAGATGGCAGATAGGTTAATTCACCCCAGCATTCCTCAAACCTTTTTCCTGACAACCTAGGTGGCAGAGAGATTACTCTACTGTTGCCTGATTCCTCCTTCTACTAGGGTTGCCACCTTTTAAGTGGGCCATTGTGGGACATGGAGGTGTAGCCAATATGACACACTGGCCACACGCTCTACCATGACATCGCCACAGGTGTGGTAAAGGAGATGCAGTTATGGGTACAACAGTGTGAAGTTATTACAGCATACCAAAATGTCACAAACCATTTAAATTATGCAGCTTTAACAGTAAAAGTGAAGCATTACTACAAAAACATACATTACTCAGCTGTAACAGTAAGTAAACTTCACAGGAAAAACACTACTCATATTAAACACATAATTATGTTTATTTTAAAAAGCAAAAAGCTCTTAAATTCTGCTTATACTAACTATAACTATTCTGAACAAGAAGACTAAAAAAATCTACATAGTGCACACAAGCACACAACAATTTTTTAAAGTGTATAATTAAGAGTATGTTTATTGTAATTAAAGCAAAAAATATCAAAACATCTAAATACTGTACACTACAAGAAAATTAAACAATCACTTCTTTTTAAATGTGTAGTTTGCATTTGATTTGATGGCATGAATAAGTGTCCGATTTGATATAATATTTGAATAAAAGTCACTGCATTTCATCTGGTAATATTCAGTCATCATTAGCTCAGCTTTTAACAAGTCCACACTACAACAGTTTCACATATCTGTCCATTTCATTTTCATCAATCAAAAAACTCTCTCCACAGATGCATTAGATGTCGGTATAGGAATACCCCAGCAATCACTGGATATAGTGCAGTCATCTCAGGCCCATCTTTGAAAAGCTTCAGCCACTTTTCAACTGGAGATAAGTCTGTGATATGTAACTCTTGGAGAAAGGGCTTGACTGCTAAATAGTCCCAGAAAAGATGGTCTTCATCTATGTCCTACAGACTCAGGACAGTGGTCACACTGAATAAGTCACTGAAAACAAAGGGCTAAGTTAAAAATAACTTAGAAAGTACAAACAAGTAGTTGTTTTCACTTAAATCAAGTCACTGTTCTATGTACCTTACTGCTGTATCCAAGAATTTGATGAAGTTTCTTTTCAGCTTGTTAAAAGGTCTAAGTTTTCCAACAAAGAAAGTATATTCAACTCTTGCCTGCAGTTTCCACGACAGTAAGTGCTGCTTTTTCCTAATATACTTATGTGTTCTTTGAAATCCACAAAAACAACACTGAGAAAGTACAAATAGTACTGTGGCAGTGCAGCCAGTGCATTCCCACTGTGCTCTTTATCTGAAAAATGCAGCCATATCTGCTGGGGGATCCACTCTTTTCCCTGAGAGAGGAAATATGATTGGAGCGCTGGGAGATTTTTCACTACTCTGTCAATGTCTGGCAGAAGGTACAGCCACTTTACTAGTACATGCCTTAAGAGATTCTTGAATTTCATGCCACAAAACTCAAAAAAGTCTTTCAAGTCTTGGGTCCTTGTATGTATATTGCCAAAATGCTGTTCGAGCAATGAGTGCTTTTCCATAATGTTTATAAACTGTTGTGATATAGCCTGGGCAGATTCAACAGGGTCTTCAAAGAAGTTCAAAAGACTATTCACCTCCCCTTCCTCTTTGGAAAAATACCTCACAACAAGTGGAATTAATTTTATATTTTCCTTGTGGGAAGCATCCGATAATAATGCAGATGAAGGGTCTGGTTTCTGCAGGTCATGCAGGAGGCATTCCAATGAGTGCAGTCCCAAAATATTTTCAGCAACGGCTTCAGTCTTAGTTCTTCCACAGGATAGTTCTTTTGCGATGTTCGAACCACTGTACAACTGGCTGGCCAGTTTTACTGCACAGTCTAAACTGCTACTGGAAATATTGTGCTTACCTGAATGGAACACCTCACAGGCTTCTACACCAATTATCTTAAGTTCAGGTCCTTTGAGGTTTGAGCTCCATGCCTACTTTGTCATCAGGTGACTAGATTTTGCTTGCAGAATAGTATTTTTATGTTGTTTGGTTGTCTCATGTCGTATATCATTTATTCCACTGTGAGTGGCTAGGCATTCTTTTTTGCAATACCTGCAGAATGCTTTTAGGTCATTGTATTTCATGATCCAGTCGAATTCCATTCCATTAGCAGAAAATCAAAGTAAATATACTGAGTAGGCAACCTATAAATGCACCACATTTGGTAAGAAATTTAGAAGTAAAAGTGCTGTAATAGCTCATACATATAGCCACACTGGGCAGATGAAATAGAAATTGAGGTAATGGAACAGCTGCAAAGAGAAGGATTCAGTTTAGAAAATCAAATGCAGAAAGCACCACAACAGGATAGAGCAATGGGTATCCAAATTAAGGGGAAACCAGTGGAACAGGAAGCAACGGGTCAGGTGCCAAATCACGATATTTTTGAGCCTTCCACAGGAAACCAGTATAAAAGTTCACTTGAAGCTAGACAGCAAGGAAAGGAACAGGAAACTGTGGAAACTCTGATGCAGTCAATGCTGAGGAGTGATAGGCGCGTGAGTTTCCATATGACAGCAACGGATGGCACAGGATGAAGTTGGAGAGAATGTGCCACAGGAAGATGCAGTAGAACTTTCTATAGAATACCAGCAGGGAACGGAAAACAGAGGATGTACCCTCAGTTTGGAAGAAAATGAGCTAAGAGAAGTTGCTTGATTTAATAGACAAAGACAGATATATCAAGATCAGTGAGAGAAATAGACTGCAGAAGGTTAATAAAATCCCAAAAGTCAGAAGCTTCATAAAACAAATGAACACAGTAATTAGGATTGTCCATTGAGATCCATGCGATATAACAGAAGTAAACAGAATATATTACTGTGCTGCTAAATTAATAACTGATAGAGTTCTACCACAGGAACATGGGGTAGCGAGGGAAAAGGGGGGGGGGACGAAAGCGGATACCATCATGGAAATATTGAATAGAGAAACTATAAAGCAGCTAAGACAAGAAGTGTCATTGTTAGAAGATTATAGAAGAGGGAATAGATCAACAAAAATACTAAGAAAGACAGATGTGATAAAAGCAATGCGCAGTATTAGAACAGACCAGGATCTGTTATGCACTATTGGAGATAACAAACTAAACATTTCAAAACAGGTGGAAAGACTCAGAAGATACAAAGATAAACATAAGGGAAAAGCACAAAATAAGCACTTTACTGATGAGCCAAAAAAGTTTTATAGAGAATTGGGAAATAAGGTAAAAGGAATTGATAGACTGCCGAAAAAAGAGGAAGTAGATACATTTTGGAGAAGTATCTATGAAGATCCCGTGGAACATAACAAAGATGCTAAATGGATAGAAGAAGTAAAAGAAGGAATAAGAAGGTTAAAGGTACAGGATATGAAATGGAGTGAAATAATAGCCAGAGAGATTGAAACAAAGTTGAGAAAAGCCTCTAACTGGAAAACCCCCGGCCCAGATGCAGTACCTAACTTTTGGCTTAAAGTATTAACTTTTTTACATGAGGATCTAGCCATGAGTAAGAACTATTTATGTGCACACCCCGAACAGACACCACACTGGTTAGCAACAGGAAAAACAATGCTCTTACGTAAGAGTGAACCTGCAAGCTACCCTAAAAATTATAGACCAATAACTTGTCTTCTGACGACGTACAAAATATACACGGGGATTGACGCCGACAGAGTTTATAGTCATTTAGAAGAAAACTGAATTATGGCAGTAGAACAAAAGAGCAGTAAAAAGTCATATGGAACAAAGGATCATTTGTTGTTAAATAAAGTTATAGTGGAGAATTGTAAGAAAGGGAAGAATCCAAGTATGGCATGGATTGACTATAAAAAAGCATTTGATAGTATCCCACATTCATGGATAAAAGAGTGCTTAAAAATGTATAAGGTACATCCTACACTGATTGATTACATTACAGTAACCATGAAACAGTGGCAGACCACTTTGCAATTAAGCCATGATAAAGGGCAGATTATTATCCCAGGGATAAAAATCCAAAGGGGGATATTCCAGGGTGACTCCCTGTTACCGTTGCTATTTTGCCTTGCCATTAACCCATTAAGCTGTTTACTTAACAGCTTAGGCCATGGCTATAATTTGGCTTCTAGAAAACAACAAAGTCTAATGACTTCTCTTCTTCTCTTTGTCGATGATTTAAAATTGTATAGCTCATCAGATGAGGAATTGAAAGCACAGTAAGCATTGTTTTTCCTGTTGTTAAACTTATTCAGATGATGTTGGAATGTCATTTGGTCTTGATAAATGTGCAAAAGCAACCTTTAAAAAAGGAAAACTGTAGCACCAGGAAAACATCAGTTTGGGACAAGAATGTGATATAAAAGAACTTGAGTAAGAGGGGGTGTATAAATACTTGGGAATTGATGAAGGATCAGCAATAAACATGAACAAATGTGAATAAAGCTTAGTAAGAAGTACTTTAGAAGACTTAAATTAATCCTGAAAACAGCATTGACACCTAGGAACAAGATCCAAGCTCTAAATCGATTTGCTCTTCCTGTCCTAAATTATAGTTTTGGAGTGATTGACTGGCCCCAAAAAGTGTTGGATAGATTGGATATTAAAACAAGAAGGATGCTTCATGCTCACCAAATGATTTATAAAAATCAGTGTATACCAAGATTATATATTCCCCGTTCTGAAGGAGGGATGGGCCTCCTTGAAATTGATTACATGTATAGAGCTGCAATTGTGGGACTCCACACATATCTACTGACCTCACAAGATCCAAATGTGGTGAAAGTTTCGATACATGAGTAGAATAAATCTAAGATGACATCTCTGCTTAATTTAGCAGAAGCATATCGACGTCAAACAGGAATAGAAATCAAACCAGAAGTGGATAAAAAACAGGCAGAAACTGAATGTGCTAAAAAACAAAAGAAAGAATATAAGGTGAAGGACTAGGTGAGAAGGCAAGAAATGTCTAAAAAACATAAATATAGTGGCAAGTATAAAAAAAGTCTGGAAGAACCTCATGTTGATCAAGACTGAACGCAGGAATGGTTAAGGAGAGGTGAATTTACATCAAGAAATGAAAGGTTAATATTGGCAGCCCAAGACAGTGGGCTACATGCACGCTGGTTTACTAAGTCCATTGAACATGTGAGAAACAGACATATGTAAGTTTTGCAAAACCGAGTTGGAAACAGTCACACACCTTGTTGCTGGTTGTGATGCACTAATAGCAGAGGGACTGCATACTGAAAGGCATAATAATGTGGCGAGACTGTTACACTAGAGATTGTGCAAACCTTATGGTATCAAAGTGGCTGTAAAACACTGGAAACATGATCCACAAAGAATCATAGAAAATGATGAAGTTTATATCACTTGGGATCACCCAATACCAACAGTTCAAAAGATAGATGCTAGAAAACTGGATATGGTGGTCCAAGAAAAGAAGACAAAAGTAGCATTGATCATTGAAATCACCACACCCAGTGACTACAGTGTCTTGTGTACAGTTTGCACAAAGTCATAAAATACCTCAATCTGCAGGCAGAAATGAGAGACATGTGGAAGAAAGATACCCAGACAGTTCCAATAGTAGTAGGAGCAACTGGTCTTATAGAAAACAATTTACAATCATATCTAGATATGTTACCAATTCATGTAACACCATACGAATTGCAGAAGGAGTCATTACTGAGCACATTGGGGATGCTGCGAAAAAGCACTTTTGGCTAACATCAAAGAGTGAAACAATACTAATTTAATGAACTTTAATCGTACTTTGACTTAGGAATGGGGTCCATTCCCGTTAGGGTATTAGAAACCCAAAAGACTTGGAGAAATTGAAAACAGGGGCATTGGGTGCTGATTTGTCTATGCATGGGCTAAACTCTTGGCTAGGCTTATAAATGTAGTGAAAGTTTTGAAACATGAGGAGAATAAATCTAAGATGACTTCTCTGCTTAATCTAGCAGAAGCATATCGACATCAAGCAGGAATGGAAATCAAACCAGAAGTAGATAAAAATCAGGCAGCAACTGAATGTGCCAAAAAACAAAAGAAAGAATATAAGGTGAAGGACTAGGTGAGAAGGCAAGAAATGTGGAAAAAACATATAGCTGAACATATAAAAAACTTCTGGAAGAACCTCGTGTTGATCAAGAACAAATGCAGGAATGGTTAAGGAGAGGCAAATTCAAACCAAGAAATCTAAGGTTAATATTGGGAGCCCAAGACAGTGGGCTACATACACACTGGTTTATAAAGTCCATTGAACATGTGGGAGAAGCAGACAAATGTAGGGTTTGTAAAACCAAATTGGAAACAGTCACACACCTTGTTGCTGGTTGTTACATTCTAATGGCAGAAGGACTGTATACTGAAAGGCATAATAATGTGGCGAGACTGGTGCACTTTGGATTTTGCAAACATTATGGTACTGAAGTGGCTGAAAAACACTGGAAACATGAGCCACAAAGCATCATAGAAAAAGTTGAAGTTTACATCACATGGGATCATCCATTACCAGCAGTCCAAAAGATAGATGCTAGAAAACTGGATATAGAGGTCCAAGAAAAGAAGACAAGAGTAGCATTGATCATTGAAATCGCCACACCCAGTTACTACAGTGTCTTGTGTGCAGAGAGACATAGTCATAACATTTTTTTTATTTTTTTATTTATTTTAACATTTCTTGACCGTGAAAGTCCAACTAGATTCCACAGATCCTGTTTTCAGTGGAGGCCCGGGGAGGTATGCTCCAGAAGCATGTCTTTAGAATGTGGGAGGAAACCGGAGTACCCAGAGGAAACCCACGCGAATGCAGGGAGAACATGCAAACTCCGCACAGGAGGCACCCCAGCCAAAAATCGAACCAGAGAACCTCTTGCTGTGAGGCAACAGCGTTAACCGCTGCACCACTGCGCCGCCCTAAAATATCAGGATCTGCAGGCAGAAACGAGAGCAATGTGGAAGAAAGATACCCAGACAGTTCCAATAGTAGTAGGAGCAACGGGTCTTATAAAAAGAATCTACAATCGTATTTAGATATGTTACCAATCCATGTAACTCCATACGAATTGCAGAAGTGGTCATTACTGGGCACATTGCAGGTGCTCCGAAGAGCACTTTTGGCTGACATCTAAGATTGAAACAATACAAATTTCATGAACTTCAATCATACTTTGACTTAGGAATGGGGTCCATTCCCATCATGGCATTTGAAGCCCAAAAGACTTGGAGAAATTAAAAAAGACAGGGGCATGGGTGCTGATTTGTCAAACATGGGCTAAACTCTTGGCTAGGCTTATAAGGGCCTCAGGGCCAATAGCCTAGTAACTTCGTATGATCCTATGATTCAAAGCATCCTACCATTTGTGCATTCTGTTAATGACAGTAGCAGAGATGAAGATGATGAAGATGCTGCTGTTGTCATTCTTAAACATGTACTTTACTGATATACAGCACATTTAGTAATAACAAAATCTGCATTTGAAAGAGCTGGTTTGAAAAAAAAAACAGCATCTGAAAATTGCCATAAAAACATGAGCATCTGAAACATGAAGCAGTTTGTAAAGTAGTTCTATGATATAGATTTACTGAAGACCTGAGGAATGGAGCAGAAGGGAATTTTTAATACTATAAACCATTTAAAAAGGTAGAATAGTTAATGACGCAATGGGGGGGGGGCATTAAAAACTTGAAATTAACACAGCTGGTAGCCATAGCTCTCAGCCTCTTGGGAGCAAGAAATATGAACAAAACTAAAAATAATGGGGTGGGGATAAAGGCCCAAAATCTGAGACCGATTTTAATTGTTGCTCTTACAAACTCAGAAAGTTACTAAGTTTTGCATTAGCATGAATTTTCTGAAATATATAAATTCTGAAACTTGTTCTCAAAATAATGACATTATTGACTTCAAATCCAAATGATTTGCCAGAAAACCCCAAATTTTATTGGCAACAGACCAAAAATATGAGGCAAAAACTGGGCATTCTGCAAAAATCAGAACAATTGAGAGGGATGTTGGCAGCAGTTGTATGCCCCCTGAAGCAGTAAAAACATCTAACAAGAGGAAGAAAAGCACCCATGCAAACCATGTAGTTTTTTAACCATTAAAAATATTAAACCAGAACAGCTACAGATTTAGCTTTTATAGTCACAGTACACCACATCTAAGCAGGGTGGTAAAATATTTTAAAGCATTAGCATTAATGGTTTACCTTGCACAACAAACAAAGAATGACAGACACCAAGACTCCAAGACAGCCACAAGGCAAGCTGTTACCACTATACCCAAACTGCAGTTCACTTCTGAAGATGGCATTACAAATTAATAAGTATAGACACATTTCCATCTGTAAAAAGCAAACTATCTTGAAATAAGCATGATGACACATATTAGTAGAACACCAAGTGCATTATGTTTGCCACTGAACATGCATCCCCCAAAAAATAAAGTTATACACATATTTCACTTTAAAGTACTCCTTGCAAGTCATCACTAAACAGCCATTCTAAAATAAATTACAATGCACAACAGACCCTATGGGCCCCATTTACCTCCAAACACAGCAATTAAGAACAAAGAAATAATAGACCTATACACTAACTTACCCAGCACAAAGATGCAACAAAGAACAGGCCCACCAGCTGCACAGCCATATTCACAAAGCCGTACATTTTAAACTTATTGAAGAAAGCATTAAAAATAAAGTACACATATTTCCACTTATAAAAGCAAACTATCGTGAAACAACCCTGACATGTATTAGCAGAATGCCAAATGTACTGCATTTACTTCTGAACGTGCCCCCCCCAAAAAAATTAAAGTTATGCATACATTTTCCCTTTTAAAATTACTCATTTCAAGGCATCACCAAACAGCTACTCTAAAATAAACTACAATGCACAGCAGAGCCCCATGGACCCCATTTACCTCCGAACATAGCAATTAATAAGAAAAAAAGAAATAAGAAACTTCTAGCAGTAATTTACCCATCACAGCAATGCCATAAAGAACATGCCCAAGAGCAGCACAGCCATATTCTCACTATACTCAAAGCAGTGCATTTTAAACTTATTGAAGACAGGATTAAAAATAAAATACACAAATGTCCACCTATAAAAGAAAACTATCCTGAAACAACCACAACGATGTCCATCCACAACCCCTTTTTTCCATTTTTGCATATGGGGTTGGGGGTGTCACTTATTCAGTGACAATCACATAGACCCAAGGTTTACACCACTGGGTGGCTGTCCCTGCCATACCAAACACGCATATGCACCCTCAAATGTAAGGCCAGTTTAGAATGTCCAGTCCACCTACTGCATGTCTTTGGAATGTGGGAGGAAACTGGAGGACCCGGAGGCAACACACACAAAACACAGGGAGGACATGCAGACTCTGCACAAAAGGCACCCCATACAAGAATCAAACCAGAGAATCTGTTGCTGTGATTTGACAACACTAACCATTGTGCCACCCAGTAAAATACCACATGCACTATGTTTACCTATGAATATGTCCCCTCAAAAAATAAAGTTACACACACACACACACACACACACACACACACACACACACACACACACACACACACACACACACACACACACACACACACACACACACATACAAACACACACACATACTTTTTATAGTTTTAAAAATTACTAATTGCAAATCCATAAACCTGACAATTGTCCTGCTCTCTTCAACCAAGTACAGCCTAATATAAAACTCAGGCTCCTTAGATCATTTGACAAATTAATTCTAAAGGTAACTTAATCTACTAACTACTACTAACTACTACAGAGACTCCCTCTACCCTAATAAAATATCCAAAACCCGGAATTTACTTCCCCAACACATCCTAAATCATCCAGACAGTCACAAATTCAAACTACTCCTCAGAAGCTACGTCACTAATTACTGGCTATGTTCCTGCACACTTCCAGGCTAATTACACCCATGGGATGTTCTCTTACTCTGTCTCCATCTGTATCAGCTTTGTATGCATACCAGCTTATACTCTGCTATGACCCAGCAAGTCACTAGTTCACCTGTCTGCTTCTTCTATTCTAACCCACCTACCACAGAAAATATATATATTTTTGTATGTTTATTCTTCTTATCATAAGTTGTATAATCACTTGTATATTGTGAACTAGCTTGCTTGTAACCTTAATCAAATATTTTTTAAAATCATACCATGTATGAAACACTCTGCTGTATTTTTTTCCTTTCTTCCGCTTTTATTTTCTGTTTGGAGATTTTCTCTCCTGGACTCTGCTGAAAATGGGCTATTGGCCCAGTCAGACACTACCCAGTAAACAAATGTAAATCAATCAATAAATCAGTCAATCTCAAAATAACCACTACACAGATTTAAATATTGTACAGTGTACCCCATTTACCCCTAAACATTAAAGAGTTAAACATTGAAATTGAAAGCTAGAACCATAAATACTATTTGTACTTACCACTGCAGTCACAGTCTTTGCTGGGCTGGCTGGCTATGATTTGGTGCATCAAAAAGTGTGTTTTTTCAAGTCCCACTGTTTAACACAGCTGGCAATGGGGTATAGTAGCTCAGCCCGTGAGTGTCCTGATGATAATGGGACAGGTGGCAACATTATGCACCTACACCTCAGCCTAGGTGTCAAGTTTCTTTTTCCCCATCCTTTCTCATACTGTTTTACTACAACGCAGGTGGCAGGTAGGTTGCCCTTCCATTAACTGAAGTCCTTCTCCTATAGGTAGGTGAGAGGGTGCTTTTTCCTCAGCCTTTCTCATACATTTTTCCCCACAACATAGATAACAGGTTGTCCATCTATTGACTGGCTCCACCAGGTCTAACCTCTTCTCATCCTCCCCAGTTTCTTCCATTATCCCACCTACCTCTATTTTATTTTATTTAATTTTACATTTGTTAACTGGGAAAGTCCAACTGGACACAAGTTCTTTTTCAGTGGAGACCCAGAAAGAAAAGCTCCACAAGTACACAACAACACAATCACACGTAATCCACAATACACAATTTAGGTTAAATACAGAAAATTATACAGCTGTTTCAAGATATGCAAGAACATAAAATATACCATGCAGATAAGTCAGTAGTATACATATAATCAAAAGAATACAGTAAATTCTTAAAACATCTTAGGTCATAGAACCAGATATAAACATATTATGGTTTGTGATCATTCAGATGAGGGGAACCGTGTGTTTGATGGTTAAACTAAGAACAAAAGAACAATGTACCAAGGTAGCACACAATAGCGTCTTTAATAAAATAACAAAAGAAAACAGTGGTAAGCGCTTTCGCAACACTCAGTTGCTTCTTCAGACAAAATGTTAAAACAGCTCATTTCTTAAATACTCTTGAAACCAATTAGCATAATTAGTGATGTCATACCTGAAGGAGCATTTAAAGGCACAGACAAAAACTAAACATAAATCAGATAAAATACATAACATAAGCTTCTACTAAGCATAAAAAATCTTTTTAAAAAATCAATTATGTAAAATTCATTCATAAGTAAGAGGCAATAAAGTACTTTTACAATCAAGAAATATTAACAACAAGACCTGTATTTATGTTCGTCTCCTTTTCGGTGACTGTATGGTCCTTTCTGTTTGATTTATCCTGGATAAGTGTCCCTTGTAGTTCTGGCTTTTTGACTAAATCTGATCTAAATAACCTAAGGAGTCAAGTTTACCACAAACCTACTAGAAAAAATACATACCTGCATAAAACAAGCATGCACCCCGGACATATTCCAAGAAATGTATTAAAAGGGCAAGTATTCAGGACCCTGAGATTCCACAACAATGATGAGGATGCACATGCAGCACTTAGTAATCTCAAATGTGATTTTCTCCAAAAAGGCTATAATACTACTGAGATTGATTAAACAGTCTCTGATGCCTGGAAATCGAGGCACACAAAATGCAGACCCTACTTTAATCCATCCATGGATAATCCTGCTACTAATAGCAATGGTACCTTGCCTATTAATGAGTTTAGAGTAGTGTTTCACTTTGCCAGCAACATAAACCAATATATTGATGTTGTTAAGAAACACTGGCACCTTTTGCAAGAAGTACCTAATTTAAATGCTATTACCACTAGCATTCCACAGTTTAGCTTTAGGAATAATAAATCACTCAAACAGCATCTTTGTAATAGAGAGACACACAAGCCAAATTCTCTTTCCACATGTCAGGGTACCTATCCATGCAGGTCATGTAGTGCATGTCCTTACATTTATAGCATAAATACATATACTCATCCAACAAAATAGTTCCATCTGTATTTTCATACATATGCTGATTGTAAAAGTACTGATGTGGTTTATTATGGTTTCTGCAAGAGATGTCCTGTTTTCTATGTTGGCAAGACTAATAGATCTTTTAAAGATAGAATTTTGGAACATCTTCGTGATATCAGGAATAGAAAACATACAAATGCATTAGCCAATCATGTCATGAACACTGATCCCTCACATTCCTTCCAGTTTTTTGTCTTACAACAGATACATAAAAATTTGAGAGGAGGGGATATAGAAAATATTACTGAAGGTTATGAACAAAAATGGATAATGAAACTTAATGCAGACAAATATCCAGCTCTTAATGGTACCACATCTCTGGTCCCTTTTTTGAAAGCCAGTCGCCTTAAACACAAATAATTTTAAGCATAATATTTATTGCCTCTTACTTATGAATGAATTTTACATAATTGATTTTTTAAAAAGATTTTTTATGCTTAGTAGAAGCTTATGTTATGTATTTTATCTGATTTATGTTTAGTTTTTGTCTGTGCCTTTAAATGCTCCTTCAGGTATGACATCACTAATTATGCTAATTGGTTTCAAGAGTATTTAAGAAATGAGCTGTTTTAACATTTTGTCTGAAGAAGCAACTGAGTGTTGCGAAAGCGCTTACCACTGTTTTCTTTTGTTATTTTATTAAAGACGCTATTGTGTGCTACCTTGGTACATTGTTCTTTTGTTCTTACTTCATGTTTTTATGCACCTTGGTTTTACCTACAGCCGTTTTTTGTTTGATTGTACTTGATGGTTAAACTAGCCTAGACTAGTACAGGAACAGAGCCAAGTATTAGCTACATGAGTTTTTAGTGATTTTTAAACTGTTCTAGGAAGCGATGGATGATATCTAGGTTGGCAGAGAGTTCTATGTTTTAGAAATAAAGTTCGAGAAGAGTGATTCCCTAGCTGTGTTATTGGCTTTAGTTACTTCAAGAAGGAATCTATTACTGGAGCAGAGAGTTCTATTACTAGAGTAAGGATGAAGTAGATTTTACAGTGCAAGTTTTTTTTTTCTGGCTGATTCAGAATTTTATGGGCTAAAGTAGGTTGATTGTAAAGTAAAAGTTTTTTTTTATTTTTTATTTATTTTACATTTGTTGACCGGGCTAATCTAACTGGATATATGTCCATTTTCAGTAGAGGCCCAGGTTGGGGAAGTTCTAACTAGCTGAGTTGCTTTAAGGCTGTACAGTGGTGTGACCTATACAGAGAACTGGAGGCAAACCTGGCTATTTTGTTGTAACAGGAATCGAGCTTAGCTAAATCTGTCTTTCTAAGGTCAGTAAGAACAGGAAAAGCATAGAGAAGTGTAGAGATCAGATGAGCGTGTGAAATGGAGGACTTGGTGCATTTTGTAAGAAACTGCCTCTTTCTATATAGGACACCCATTTTTTTGTGAACTTTCTTAATGGTCTGGGAGATGTGAATATCAACTCTTATGTTATTGTCAATCTCAACTCCAAGAAGTTTGCTGTGAGTTATGGCAGAAATAATAGTTTTATTACTGGACATAATGTTAAATGAGGAATCTGAAACAGTGGATCTAGTAGGTTTGAAGAGCATAAGTTTAGTTTTATTAGGATTCAGAATAAGCTGGAATTTAGATAGCCAAGTTTCAACAGAAAGGAAGGAATCTTGTGTTAGTGAGTGGAATTCACGTAATGAAGAAGCTGCACATATTAGTGTAGAATCATCTGCATATTGGTTGACAGATGCATGAGACGTAGAAGTGTGGTGGTTGTTAGTATAGAGAGAGAAAAGTAGGGGACCTGGTATGGAGTCTTGGGGAACTCCCGGAGTAACTGGAAGAAGAGGTGAGAGTTCTTGCTGCCATAGAACTGCTTGTTGGCCGCTGGCCAAATAGCTTTGGAACCAGGCAATGGAGGATTGATTAAGACCTAGATCAGAAATAGCTTTGATAAGTATGCTATGTCTGACCATGTGAAAGGCCTTAGACAGGTCAAGAAAGATCACAGATACAAATTTTCCATTATTTCTGTGGTGGTTTACTGTACTGGTGAAGGACATTAGAGCAGTCGTAGTGCTATGAAAGCCATGTTGAATGTTTGGCAGGGGTTTATGGGTATGTAAGTAGTCCATAATCTGAGTATGTATGCATCTCTCCAGGATTTTGGATAGAGGGAATAGAATAGCTATTGGTCAGTAGTTGGTCAGTTCTGTGGAATTACCTCCTTTATGAAGTGGGATAATATGGGACATTTTCCAGATTTCAGGGGCTAGGATTTTCGATAAGGATCTGTTAATAATAAGAATGGCTACTGGCAAGGCGATTGCATCGGCGGCTATTTGCAGAAGTTCAACTGGTAGTTTGTCCGCTGCCAGTGTTGTGGAGCTTTAGTTTTTTAAGGAATTTTCTTATCATATCAATAGAGGCAGGTTGAAAGTGAAAGATATTGCTGTTGCTATATGTTTTGTGAGGTTCTATGCTGGGGGTGTTGATTTGCTGGTTAGATAGGGCTAGAATGGTCTAAGTGAAGTATTTGCCGAACTGAGTAGCTATGTGCTCTGAGGTGTTTATCAAAGTAGGGGAGGAAGTACTAGGTTTATCTGGAAGGAGAATTTTGTTAGTGGCTGCCTAGAACTTTTGAGGATTATTTTGATGCCTTATTTGTAGATTATGATAGTAATTGATCTTGTCAAGTTTGACTAGTTTTTCTGCTTTGTTTCTGAGCTCCTAGCAAGCTTTTTTGAGGCTTGGGACCTGACTTTGTGCCAGTGGTCCCAGGCTTTGTCTCTAGCTTTAAGGAGGGGTCCGGTATCTTTACTTAGTCTGCTGTGGTGACCCCTAACCGGGAAAAGCCGAAAGACACAACAACTTAGCCAAGGAGTGGTATTAGATTTGATTCTGATAGTTCTGGGAGGGGCATGTAGGTTTAGGATATCTAGAAAGGTGGAGTTAAAGAATTTAATGGCTTCTTCTAGGTAAAGAAGTTTTAATGGTGTCCAATTACAACTTTTAAGGTCAGTAATGAAATTGATGGGTTAAAGTTCTTTTTATTTCTTATTAGTTGTTAGTGTTTTTGGAATGACGGATATGCTGCCTTAGCAAAAAGGTTGATAGATGGTCACTTACGCCATCTGGGAGGCAACCGGAATGAGAGAGGTGGACTGGTCTGTTTGTTAGTATTCAGTCGAGGACTGATTGCCTCTTGGATGCTTTGTCAGTTCTAGTAGGAGTTTGCATGGTTTGTGTAAATCTATGAAGGTTTATATGATTAGTGAGGGTATGTGAATTGCAGGTAAGCCAGTTAATGCTAAAATCTCTCATAATGATGGTTTCTTGTTGGAGTGACTTAGAAGGCCAATGGAGTAGGTTCTCAAGAGTGGATATATTGTTTCCAAGTGGCATGTAGCATCGAATTATGTTTATTAGTTTTCTGGAGATGATTTTTAGTTTGGTAAAAATGAATTCAGCATTGTCAAAGTTCGGATAAGTTAGGTTCAATGTTTCAAAAGTGATTTTTAAATAATATTGCTATGCCACCCCCCTTTTTGACTATTCTATCTTTCCTTAGGATATTATATCCTGGAGCAATAATTTCATTATCCGTAGTGTGTGGTTTAAGCAGTCTCTCAGTTAAAAGAACTACATCTGGAGAGTATAGTGTGAAACTGGCATGTAGATTGGGAATGTTATTGGAGATGCTTCTAATGTTTATATTTAGTAAGAGTAAGTTGATTGCTTTCCTGCGGAGATTAAGTATGCTGTTGGAGTGGTTGGAAAGTTTGGAGGTGGGGAAATTTAGAGAAGCTGCTGGTGCAGGATTTGGATGGATGTCTGCACCTTGAGATAGTTATGAAGCATTGCAGATTATAGTTTTTATGATTTTTGTTCTCTGCCTGTTATATTTCATGGAGAGTTTGGGTGAGTGCTGGTGAGGCAGTAGTGTAATCGGAGTGTAGTCAATGCATGAAGAATTGAAAATAGAAGAGGCGATAAAAAATGTATTTTACTGGTATTGTAAGGATAGAGAGCAGTCGCATAGTAGGGAGGCAATTCTTGTATGTTGATGTGGTATGAGGTAAGATGGGCGATAGATGATAGTATAGCTAGATCAGCTATGTGTAGCAGGAGCACGTTGTTACAGTTTGCTTGTAACGTATCTAACGAGTTCCAGGTAGGATATTATGGAATTAGCTTGTGGTACTCTAGTGTTAGAGAGAACATCAAGTGTGTGTATTCATGGGGGTGGGGATATTGATTATGTAGGATGGATAGTGTTACTATGGCTGATTGGACAAGGAGAAAGTTGGGTGTAGCTAGAATGAAATAAGAATAGGTGTAGTGGGGTGGGTGGAAATTGGGGAGTGGAATGAACCCGGGTGTAGTGAGGGTGAACAGAGCATAACGAGGGCGAACAGAGCTGGGAAGAGCCTCGATCCAGGGATCCAAAGAAAAACATTCAGTAACAAAGTAGGTAAGATCCCCTTTATACTTCTGAGCTCGAGCTAAAATGTTTCTTTTTGTTTTTCAGATCTACTTTTCTTTTAACTCCTCCTTCAGCCTTAGAGGCTATCTAGTTGGCCAACTAATTTCTTGATCCCCTTAAACTCTTCCCTAATGCTTCTGTTTCTACATTGATCTACAACATAGGTAGCAGCTACATTATTTAGTTATCCACTGTGTACTCCTAACCCCTTCCTTAGCAACCCCTAAAAAGTTAATAGATCACTCCACCTGTGTCTACCTTCTGCCATTTCTTCTTTACTATCCAGCTTCCCTTCTCTGACATAATCCAGATCTCCTTTCCCACAAATCTTGTGACTCTCCACACATCTTGTGGCTTAGAAGCTGTTCTTTGCTGTGGATCATCTTATATCTCCCCATACTAGTGCTACACAATTTTCTTTGTTTTCCTCTCTACCTAGGGACCCTTCAGCTACTGCTACTTTCATAGTCTTTCCCTCATCATATGCAAACTTATTTAACTTTTGTATAACTAAGCAATCTTTCAGGTACTGTTTTCTGTATGGCCTTTTCTCATGCCAGCTTCTATCCCTGGCTTCCTGTTCCACTCCACAAAGTGGGGGCAGATATACCCCCACTGTACTCAGACTATAACTAATCCTCGTTTTGTACTTCCAGAGAATTCTCACTCCCCCACAACAACCACAATTCCCATCTAACTTTAAGCATTAAAGTTAAATTACAAATGAATTTTATCACACCGCGCCTTATTCTTATATCGCTTCCTCCTTTGCGTTTGAATCCAAGTGAGCTCTCTGCTGTCTGTCTCTTGCTCATTGTAGTCTCATAACTTCCCTGAACATCACAGACACATTCCCTACTAATACCCCACCACATTCCACACATGATATCTCTTGCTCATTGTAGTCTCATAACTTCCCTGAACATCACAGACACATTCCCTACTAATACCCCACCACATTCCACACATGATATCTCTTGCTCATTGTAGTCTCATAACTTCCCTGAGCATCACAGACACATTCCCTACTAATACCCCACCACATTCCACACACGATATCTCTTGCTCATTGTAGTCTCATAACTTCCCTGAGCATCACAGACACATTCCCTACTAATACCCCACCACATTCCACACACGATACTATTCCTATTATGCATTTTCATATTTCAGTTCTCCTTCTGCATATACATTACATTAAATGCCTGACCTATTGTACTAGATGGCAGTTCATAATTAGTATCTACATTCTGCAGAGAATGTCAACACCTACTAGTAAATTCAAAAACATATTAATGAAACTTTACTACCACTCACAAAATAATCCAGGCCCAAGCAGCCATAGCACCCCTCCTTCTTACAATCCCTCCAGCACACCTAACACAAAATGCCTAAAAGCTGCTATTATAGATGTTTGTAGTATCAACATCAAATGGACCATATCTGAAAGCTGGATCACACAAGAAAAACCCATATGTTATTGCTAACATAGAAACCTCGGCAACAATAGCTTCTGCCTCTTATATTAGAAGCAAGTAAAATATTTTAGGTGGTAAGAGTGCTGGAAGTAGAACGGAGGTGGGATAATGATATTGGTAAAACAATCGCCTTCACTCAATATCATTGGCCATTCCACAGCGCACAACTAAGATGACAAATCGCCCCACTGGATACTTATTCATATTATAATTAGTGGGCACACAAGTGCATAGGGTGGTCTGCACATGCTGACCATCCCCATATCCTTAATATAGCAAACAGTGTCTAGGATGCGCCTAATGGATTCCTCAAAAACTGTATAATTATACGTGACTTTAACTTTAATGAAATAGGACACGAGAAAACTAAGCTTCAAAAATCAGATTACAAACTTATAGCCTCAAACAGTGCAATCACCTTCTAGCCGAAACACACAAATAGGCAATTATTCCACATTAGACCTTATCATAACAAGTCTCAGACAAAGATGTCTACATATTAAAGTCCAGTCCAGTATAAATTCCTTAGCGATTAATGTCCTGTTATTTTCCCTGGTCATTTAAAACTAGAAAAAGAAGTCTAATATTGATCTCCAGCAGACCTTTTCGTAAAAATAAACTTCCTCACCCTAACAGAGAATGGGCGTTCCTTCATTGAAGGTTGTGCGTTAGGCCCGGCAAGCCAGCACGTAAAAATCTACTGCCAATCATTAGCAGACCGGAGTTCTGCTGTGGCAACCCCTAGCCGGGAAAAGCTGAAGGACACAACAACCCTAACAGTTTGCATAATACTATTGACAAGTCTCCACTTTATTCTAAAACAGACCCTAGCATTGCTTTAGATTACTTTACAACCACTATACAGGATCTCCTATTCCTCCTGACACAAAAGAGAGTCAGGAACCAGATTTGATCTTGACTAACTAATGATATAAAATTGAAAATTAAACATAGGAATAAAGCCTAGACAATCTGGAAATCATAACCTTATAAGAATAACCTCAATAGCACATCTTGAACTTCATAAAACTATTAGAATTTCCACAAATGCAATATGTCTAAGACAAAGTCAACAGAGTACAACTTCCAACCAAAACTATTTTAAGGAGAAGTGAAAACCCTCACAGGCCACATAACAAACCTTCCAACCAACACTGGCATTACAGGTACCATTAACAGTGACTTCATCAAAGACACAATTGTACTTCCTCTCATCTGTTGCTTTTTATCACTACAGGTAGCTCTCAGTCAGATACAATGTCTAATCCTGAGCTATATTCCACAGATTCTTACCCTCCATCTTCAATTTCAATGAAATCAAACAAAGCATATCACCTGAAACCTGACCTAAATGGGGCAACATTTAGAAATATCCCCCTGCCTTCCTTAAATTGACAGCAAACAAAATTGCAAAACCCCTTACACATCTTTTTAACATTTCCATCACTACAGGAATAGTTCCTTCTGCGTTCAAACATTCTGTTATCATCACACTACCAAAAGTCCTATCCTCATCTGAACCTAAGGATTATAGAATGATTTCTAAATTGTATTCAGTCGCTAAGATTTTTGAGAAATTACTGTACAAACAACTATCAAACCATAGAAACGGTTTCAGGTTCTTTTGTGTTAAACAGCATGGCTTCAAAAACTCCTTCAGTACAATGACTGCACTAATAACAGATACAAACTCAATCTATTTTAATATGAATGACGGCCTGTAAACCACAGGAGTATTTACTGATGTGATAAAGACAATCAGAATGGTTAGTTACAAACTGTTATGAAAACAACTCTCTAAATTAAAATGTTCAGATCTCACAATAACATGCTTCCATACCTACCTAAAGGATAAAACCTTTCAAACATATTAATGGCTGCTTTTCTGACAACAGTGCATTCAGGACTAGACTTCCAAGATGGCTGTACACTGACCAACAGCTTAATTTCAGCTCTAAAAAAAGAAACTGAGAGATAAAGGCTATTAAATCTGCCGGTTTGAATAAAATGCAGATACTGGTTATGCCAGTAAAGAAGAAACTTAGAGACCCTGAACGAAAATCAACTAGAAGGGACATGTATGAAAGACGTGAATTCAGTAGTAGGAACTCAAAGAGAATTTACATATTATTTCCTAAGGTACAATAACTGGGCTAGACTAGACAGAGATTATATTTCACATTAACATCTGCATTTAGTTGAAAGCTTCTACACACATCCATGCAGCCTACACAGCTTTCTCCTAAGATGGTGCTCCCCCTCCTTTTAAAATACTATTTAATAAAATTTTCCAGATATTTATCACTTTCTTCGTTCCTAACTTCCGAACTTCCACGGGAGGATTATCTGTTCCTGGAGACTTTCCTGCAGATTGATTATACATCATCATTTTATCTCCTCTCCACCTATATGAACTGCTTGTCATTCAGCCTTATCTACCTCTATCCTTGTCATAATTACATTTTCTATAAATATTTCCATTTGAGCTCTTTCTTGATTTACATATTTCTCTGCTTTATATAAATGTTCATAGAATTACCTCTACAGGATATCAGGTTAGTTTTCTTGTTATAGGCTCCATAAGTTTAATGACAACCCTTTCTACTTTCTCTTGCCCAAGTTGTTGTGTTAAACGTTTTCTTGTGGGGCAGTAATAAAAAACAGTTGCTTAACAGGTCTTTCTTATTTCATGCATGTTACCCAAATGCTCCCTCCTTTTCTCTTTAGCACTCTGCAGTTGCACCTCTTCTTGTTCCGTGAGGTTCCCCTCATTCTGCAACACTTTAAACATTGTCAGCCCCTCTAAATTATTTCTATTATGTCTTAATCATATTTATTGTTCTTTTATTTCTGCCCTATTTTAAACAGCATTTTCATTTTAACTCACTTGCTTGATATCACTTCTGAAGAAATTTGTATCTTCCCTAATAACGTCTGAATTATTTCCACTACCCATTCGGTAAATTCCTCTCTGTTTAACAGGTAGGCTGGAAGTGGTTTTTTTTGTTTCAGAAGTCCTATTGTCTCATTTTTACTTTATTACCTTGCATTTTTATGTTAATTTAGTATTTATTGGTGCATGATCTGAAGTAGTTATTGGGAAATACAAAAATACAGTCAAAAGCATTCAAACTGAGTGAAAACCAAATAAAAAGATGGTAATAGAGAACTAAAAACATTTAACAGAAACAGCAACACACCATTAAACAGTGAGCACTTTCATCTTTAAATACGGACTTCCGACTGAATAATGCTGTACACACAACACATTTAAATAACACAGCCTGGACACATCATCAAAAATGAAAACACATGATACATTTAAAAATACATATGTTATAAAATCAGTGCTTCAGTCCTTTTCTCCTTAAATAAGCTACAAAATCGTCTCTATTGTTAAGGCCGGGTGGGTAACAGGCATTTAATCGTACCTGCCACAGACCCAGCTCTTCTTTTTGTTTTCTATTACACTCTTTTTTATTTGGTTCTCACTCAGCACTCTTTTTTATTTGGTTCTCACTCGGCACTCTTTTTTATTTGGTTCTCATGCAGCACTCTTTTTTATTTGGTTCTCACTCAGCACTCTTTTTTATTTGGTTCTCACGCAGCACTCTTTTTTATTTGGTTCTCACTCAGCACTCTTTTTTATTTGGTTCTCATGCAGCACTCTTTTTTATTGGGTTCTCACGCAGCACTCTTTTTTATTGGGTTCTCACTCAGCACTCTTTGTTATTTGGTTCTCACTCAACACTCTTTTTTTATTTGGTTCTCACTCAGCACTCTTTTTTATTTGGTTCTCACGCAGCACTCTTTTTTATTTGGTTCTCACTCAGCACTCTTTTTTATTTGGTTCTCATGCAGCACTCTTTTTTATTTGGTTCTCACTCAGCACTCTTTTTTATTTGGTTCTCACTCAGCACTCTTTTTTATTTGGTTCTCACTCAGCACTCTTTTTTATTGGGTTCTCACTCAGCACTCTTTGTTATTTGGTTCTCACTCAACACTCTTTTTTTATTTGGTTCTCACTCAGCACTCTTTTTTATTTGGTTCTCACTCAGCACTCTTTTTTATTTGGTTCTCACGCAGCACTCTTTTTTATTTGGTTCTCATGCAGCACTCTTTTTTATTTGGTTCTCACTCAGCACTCTTTTTCATTTGGTTCTCACTCAGTTAAAATGGTTTTGACTGTATTTTTGGATTTAGTTTGGTGTTTCAGTTTTTATGGAAAGTCAAACCGTTCCAGATTTTTAATGCTGCCATCTGGATTTACTTTGAATGACACACCCAGTGGTTCGATTGTACTCGATCAAGAGGGTTGTGTCAGTAGAACTGTGGTGCAAGGGTGCAACACAGTGAATCATGCCAAGAAAAATTGTGTTGCTCTGAGAACTGATGAGATTCTATCAGGTTATCTAGCCCCTCCGACTGATCCATTTCACAGTGGAGAAGCCTCTGGTCCCATCAACAGTAATCTAAGCCATGTGGAACTGTTTAAGGAATTGGAGAAAGATTTTCTCACTCTTTTTTATTTGGTTCTCACGCAGCACTCTTTTTTATTTGGTTCTCACGCAGCACTCTTTTTTATTTGGTTCTCACTCAGCACTCTTTTTTATTTGGTTCTCAAGCAACACTCTTTTTTATTTGGTTCTCACTCAGCACTCTTTTTTTATTTGGTTCTCACTCAGCACTCTTTGTTATTTGGTTCTCACTCAACACTCTTTTTTTATTTGGTTCTCACGCAGCACTCTTTTTTATTTGGTTCTCACTCAGCACTCTTTTTTATTTGGTTCTCACACAGCACTCTTTTTTATTTGGTTCTCACTCAGCACTCTTTTTTATTTGGTTCTCACTCAGCACTCTTTGTTATTTGGTTCTCACGCAGCACTCTTTTTTATTTGGTTCTCACGCAGCACTCTTTTTTATTTGGTTCTCACTCAGCACTCTTTTTTATTTGGTTCTCATGCAGCACTCTTTTTTATTTGGTTCTCACTCAGCACTCTTTTTTATTTGGTTCTCACTCAGTTAAAATGGTTTTGACTGTATTTTTGGATTTAGTTTGGTGTTTCAGTTTTTATGGAAAGTCAAACCGTTCCAGATTTTTAATGCTGCCATCTGGATTTACTTTGAATGACACACCCAGTGGTTCGATTGTACTCGATCAAGAGGGTTGTGTCAGTAGAACTGTGGTGCAAGGGTGCAACACAGTGAATCATGCCAAGAAAAATTGTGTTGCTCTGAAAACTGATGAGAGTCTATCAGGTTATCTAGCCCCTCCGACTGATCCATTTCACAGTGGAGAAGCCTCTGGTCCCATCAACAGTAATCTAAGCCATGTGGAACTGTTTAAGGAATTGGAGAAAGATTTTCTCTGTTTAAAGAGGCTCCAATGGGACAATATCTATTTTGAAAATTGTCTGTGAGTCCAAAGAGTCCCTAAGGGACTGAGAATTACAGTAATGCCAACTTCTGAGGACTTGCCGAATGACATCAATGACAAATGGATAGATTTAAATCAGAATGTTGGCTTGCAGTATGTAGAAATGTTACTATTGTATAACAGAAACAAAACTGAAGGACTGAATGAAAAAAATACATAACACCTTTTTCTCTTTAAAAGACAGTGTTTCTAATGACAACTTTGAATCTAAATTCTGTCTGATTCAAGACAGAATCATAAAAGAGAGCAAAATTCTTAAAAAAGGAAAAGTTAAGAAATTTGAGAAAGAGATTGAAGTGATTATGAGAGGGGCATGGCTTATCCACTACCAGAAACTCAGCTTAGAGGGGAAGAAACCAATGAAAAGGCAACAGGAAATGAACTCAGGACCCCTAACATTAATGATGAAAGCAGACTTTGGCGTTCAGAGTGTCTTGCTAAAAAGAAGACTAATAACAATAATAACACAGAAAATCTTAATAGGGAACATAAAGATAATCAAAATGTTTCAGCTAATGAAGTTAACCACAGTGGCTGAAATATTCAAAATGGCCCAGTGAAACAACCAGTGCAGGTGTATCAACAAGAAGGGCGAGTGACAAGGACTTGGGCCAAAGTAGCTGCAACAGCAAAAGTACCTCAAAACCAAAATTTTTGAAAGTGAACAAAATAAAACAACATGAACAAAATAAAACCAGCAGGACCACCATAGCTAAGAACATCAAGTTTAATAAAAGATCAAAATAAAACAACATAAACAAAATAAAACCAGCAGGACCACCATAGCTAAGAACATCAAGTTTAATAAAAGATCAAAATAAAACAACATGAACAAAATAAAACCAGCAGGACCACCATAGCTAAGAACATCAAGTTTAATAAAAGATCAAAATAAAACAACATGAACAAAATAAAACCAGCAGGACCACCATAGCTAAGAACATAAGTATAATAAAAGAACAAAATAAAACAACATGAACAAAATAAAACCAGCAGGACCACCATAGCTAAGAGCATCAGGTTTAATAAAAGAACAAAATAAAACAACATGAACAAAATAAAACCAGCAGGACCACCATAGCTAAGAACATCAAGTTTAATAAAAGATCAAAATAAAACAACATGAACAAAATAAAACCAGCAGGACCACCACAGCTAAGAACATCAAGTTTAATAAAAGAACAAAATAAAACAACATGAACAAAATAAAACCAGCAGGACCACCATAGCTAAGAACATCAAGTTTAATAAAAAATCAAAATAAAACAACATGAACAAAATTAAACCAGCAGGACCACCATAGCTAAGAACATCAAGTTTAATAAAAGATCAAAATAAAACAACATGAACAAAATTAAACCAGCAGGACCACCATAACTAAGAACATCAAGTTTAATAAAAGAACAAAACAAAACAACATGAACAAAATAAAACCAGCAGGACCACCATAGCTAAGAACATCAAGTTTAATAAAAGAACAAAATAAAACCAGCAGGACCACCGTAGCTAAGAACATCAAGTTTAATAAAAGAACAAAATAAAACAACATGAACAAAATAAAACCAGTAGGACCACCATAGCTAAGGACATCAAGTTTAATAAAAGATAATCGCTTTGCATTCTAAAATGAACGTTTCATCAGATCTGAAACACACTGCAAAAAGCAGGCTTATATACATAAATAATCACACAATGAAGCCAATAAAACAATTAACAAATAAATTTATGTACCTCCAATGTAGGTTTTAAATGGACAGATCCATTCAACCCTGGATACCTGTCAGCTTGCAGCTTAAAAATCCATAGTAACTCAGCATCTTCAGTTCGTTTCACTATGTCACCTTCCCTGCTATCAGCAACTATGGTTTGTAATATTTTAAAAGTAAATGTATGGCCTGAGTGTTCTAACACATGCCTAGCCAAAGCATTCTTAATGTCACCCTTTCTAAGATCATATAAATGTCTCCTAACCCTATCCTTCAAATTTTTATTACCCTTACCTACATAGAAACTTATGCAGAAGTTGCAGGTAGCTAGGTAGACAACATTCTCGGTACAACAGTCATAGTACTTATAAGGTGTGAAGACAATGTTTAACTTGGGGTGCTTAAAAATATGTTCCTTAGAAATAAAGTCACATATACAACAACTACAGCAGGCATAAGTACCAACCCTCATGTATGATATGTCAGCCTTTTGCTTCATCCTGTGAGACCATCCACACAGCTGTCTCTTCAAATTCAAAGCATTTCTATAGAACAAGCTCAGGGCTTCACCTACACAGGATAAGGTTTTCTCATCCACAGTTAAAAATGTCCAATTTCTACATATGAAATAGATAGAATGCACATCGTTAGTGTATTTCGGACCAAATCTCAACCTAATAATTTGCTGATGATCTTTCTAATGACTAGCTAGAAAAATATGTGCTACAAAGGGCTTATAAATGCTTTTTCTACCATCATGTACTAGTTTTTTATTTATATCTAGCATAGTTTTATCATAGCCCCTATGTAAAAAATTCCCAGTCATCTCTTCCAAGTGGATTCAAATCTGGCATCTGAGGTGCATAATCTAGAAGCTCTCATAAACTGTCCTTTTACTATGTTAGTGTAGATGTGTATGGGGTGTATACTGTCTCTAGGTAACAACTTATTCTTCCAACATTTCTTATGATAAAGGCAGCTATCTAATGCCCCATTAATATAAATTTCCAAATGCACATCCAAGAAATCAGTTGCCATATTTGAACACAACATAGTAAAAACTAGAAAGTCAGTGGTGTTATTCAAATATTCAACGAATAATTCCAAGTCTGACCTGGAGCCCGCTCATATTATAATCACATCGTCAGCAAAACAACGGTAAATGCTAGATACTTAGTGAACTCGTTATTGCAAAAGACTTTCTCATCTTCCCGTCTACTTAGAGCCAAGTTTGCATATGGATTTGCACAAGGGGTGCCCATGGCAACCCCCATTGCTGTCGATAGACATTATCTGCATACATAAAACATTATTCTTTAATACCAAATGTCCAAAATAGAAACTGGAGAAGAAGAAGGAAGCAGCAACAAAATTATTAGGTGCTGCTGATAATTCTTTTAAACTTGTTAATCTTTCTTCCCATTTTGAAATTACAAAGCATGTCATGTTTTAAGTAAAGGCTGCAGTTTTGTTCCAGCTGAAAGAGCTAATAAGTGTGATACTATCAACTCCTTAGGGGATTATGTCCGTAAATTAAATCTTAAAATATTATTTAATGATAATATGTTGAAAGAAAATGTTTTTACAAGCCTAGTATGCTCAACCCCCCCCCTTGAAAACAGAGCTTGAGTTGTTTCTTATGACTACTGAACTGCAGTTGATAGATTTGCTGGACAGCAAACCACAGTATAGATATTATAATCAATCTGTTAAAGAAAAAGAAGTCTTTCAAAGTCTGATTAATAATGTAGATTTATTAATAACCAAAGCTGACAAAGGGGGTGCTTTGGTTTTATTGGATAGGAAAGATTATGAGTGTAAAACGTTTGAAATGTTAGCTGATTTGAAATTTTATAAAAGAGCATCTTTCTTGGAAGTTAAGAAAGCTTTCTCACATATTTGTTCTATCATAGAAGAATGGTTTTATAGTGGCAGAATCACTGAATCTATAAGGAGGTGTCTAAGAATTGATAATCCAAAGCTTAGTCAAATCTTTGGTTTACCCAAGATTCATAAAGATTTAGACACCCCCCCCCCAGGCCAAAAAGTTGCTAGCAATACGAGTAAAACAGAAGCTTTGGCTATTTATGTAGATAAACATATACAGAAAATGGTCGAGTTAAATGAAACTTTTATGAGAGACACCTCTGATTTTAAAAAGAAGTTAGATGGGATTCTTGTCTCCCAAAACGATTTACTTGTAACATTAGACATCCAATCCCTGTATACAGTAATACCTAATAAAGAAGGGATGGATGTGGTTAGATTTGAATTAATTAATTCAGAGTTATTTTCAAACAATATGGTTCTGATGAAAATTCTTGATTTAATTTTGAGTTGTTTGTTTTTAGTTTAATGGAAGTATTTACCATCAAACTAATGGAGTGGCGATAGGGGCAGCTGTGGCCCCCAGTTATGCCAACCTTTTCATGCAAGGTTGGGAGAAAGTTAATATTTTATCTAGTAGATACTCCATTAATATTGTTTTCTTTAAATGTTTTATTAATAATGTCTTTCTGGTCTGGAGGGCTAAAGATTTGCTAAATGAGTTCTCAGATTATTTAAATCGAATCACTTCTATTTTGCATTTTACTGGTGAATATAGTTTCACCAGTATTAATTAGTTGGCTGTAACTGTTTTGAAAGCTGATGACAAATTAATTACTAAGATATATGCAAAAGGGGTTGAGGATGGATGGGTGGATACATAAGAAAGATGTTCAAAATAATTCATATTTGCACTATAGTAGTATGGATTAAACTGATCAGTCACAGCGTGAAGTTATGGGAAAGAGTAGTGGAAGCTAGGTTGAGAAGGGAGGTGATGATTAGTGATCAACAGTATGGTTTCACGCCAGGAAAGAGCACTACAGATGCAATGTTTGCTCTGAGAGTGTTGATGGAGAAGTACAACGAAGGTCAGAAGGAGTTGCATTGTGTCTTTGTGGATTTAGAGAAAGCATATGACAGGGTGCCTAGAGAGGAGTTGTGGTATTGTATGAGGAAGTCAGGAGTGTCAAAGTATGTAAGGGTGGTACAGGATATGTACAAGGGTATGGTGACAGTGGTGAGGTCTGTAGTGGGAGTGATGGATGTGTTTAAGGTGGAGGTGGGATTACATCAAGGATCAGCTCTGAGCCCTTTCTTATTTGCAATGGTGAAGGACAGGTTGACAGACGAAATCAGACAGGAATCCCCGTGGACTATGATGTTTGCAGGTGACATTGTGATCTGTAGTGAGAGTAGGGAACAGGTGGAGGAGACCCTGGAGAGGTGGAGATATGCTCTAGAGAGAAGAGGAATGAAGGTCAACAGGACTAAGACAGAATATATGTGTGTGAATGAGAGGGAGGATAGAGGAATGGTGAGGATGCAAGGAGAAGAGGTGGTGAAGGTGGATGAGTTTAAATACTTGGGATCAACAGTTCAGAGTAATGGGGAGTGTAGAAGAGAGGTGAAGAAGAGAGTACAGGCAGGATGGAGTGGGTGGAGAAGAGTGTCAGGAGTGATTTATGACAGCCGAGTATCAGTAAGAGTGAAAGGGAAGGTCTACAAGAGGGTAGTGAGACCAGCTATGTTATATGGGTTGGAGATAGTGGCACTGACAAAAAGGCAGGAGTCAGAGCTTGACATGGCAGAGTTGAAGATGTTAAGATTTGCACTGGGTGTGATGAGGATGGACAGTATTAGGAATAAGTATATTAGAGGGTCAGCCCAGGTTGGAAGGTTTGGAGACAAAGCCAGAGAGGCAAGATTACGTTGGTTTGGACATGTGCTGAGGAGGGATGCAGAGTATATTGGGAAAAAGATGCTAAGGATTGCGCTAACAGGTAACAGGAAAAGAGGAAGGCCTAAGATAAGGTTTATGGATGTGGTGAGAGAGGACATGCAGGTAGTTGGTGTGCAGAGTACAAGAAGAAATGGAAACAGTTGATCTGCTGTGGTAACCCCTAATGGGAGCAGCCAAAAAAAGAAGACTATAGTAGTATACACTCTAAGAAAATTAAAGAAAACATAGTAAAGAGACAATTAATGTGAGTTAATAGTTTAACTAAGAGGGACAATGTTTTTTGTTGAAAGTATAGGTCTTTGCAATAAATTTCTTAATAAAGGGTATCCTGAAAAGGTTATTAGGAATTCTTTTAGTGCTATTTGTGATATGAGAAAACAGAGCACTGACATTTGAAATAAGAGTAAAGCTAAAGACTTCTGAACATCTATGCTGCTATTAAAAACATTATTAAGAACAACTGGTAGATTATTGAAAGTTGCCCTGTAATTAAGGAAGGAGTAGGAGGCCACCCAGTTTTTTGTGCATGAAAAGGGGAAAAGCTTTAATTTTTTTCAAGCTAAGCTAGTAAACTTAAGGAATCTAAGAATAAGCTGGGTATGTCTAAATGTTTTAATTGTAATTTATGTGATTATTTATATGTAGAATCAAATAAAGTCATTATAAATAATTACAGGATTAAAGTAAATGGAAGTTTTACATGCAAAACTAAGTTTGTAGTTTATTTGGTCATATGTAAGTCTTGTCACTATTTTCATGTAGGTCGTACTGTAAGGGAGCTATATAAACAGAACTATGAACATAAGCATGCTGCTGAAATGGAAGATGAAAGAAATGCTTTAACCAAGCAGTACGTATAAGGAACATGTAAGGTTTGTTTTAGATTTTTAAAACATGAAGAAATAATCAATTTTGATAGATATTTTGATGCAGAAGAAGAAAAAGAGCTGGGTTGGCATAAGTATCCATAGCAGGTACGATTAAGTGCCCGTTACCCACCTGGCCTTATCAATAAAGAAGATTGTGTAGCTTATTTAAGGAGAAAAGGGTTGAAACATTGATTTTATAACATTTGTATTTTTAAATGTATCAGGTGTTTAAATGTTTAATCATGTGACCATATGCCTGTCTTACAAATGTATTAGAACTGTATGTTATGTGTATATTAAACTGCTGGTACAGAAGTGTGTATTGAACAGGGTTTGTACAGTCCTGAGCCTAGATGTGTAACCACACTGTACCCTGCTGGATTAGAACAGAAATGTACACTATTGTAGCTGTGTGAATGTATATATTTTTAACAGTGGGAACTAGAACATAGAGGGCTAACTTGCAAAGCTTCAAGAAAATAGTTGAAATTAAATTGGTTTATGATTGTGCTATAAAGTTAGTTTCAATGCAGCAAGCAAACAGGATGTCTGGAACTAGGGTGCCTTCTGCATTGTTTTGTAAGTGTTTTATTGTTTTATGTCTTCCAGCAGTTGAAAAGATCTGAGAGATATGTATTTTTTTCACAGGGAGATGCAGTTTCTAGCAATGGGGGGTTTCACCTGGGACAGTCAGATGACAAAAGTGATGTCATCCTGCAAGTATCCCAGCAGCAATATTTGAGATATTAATTTAAGGACTCTTTGAGAGAGTGAGAGGGCATTTTTGTATTTTGTCTTTGACCTAACAATATCAGCTGGAAACATCCACTCACCACCTTCTGCACTTGCCTTGCTGTAAGTAAATTAGGGCATAGTAAATATTTTAGATTCAGATAGGAATATAATAAAGTATAGCTTAGATGTCTTCTTATTTATTTGAGACTGTCCTGCAATGTTGTTTTAAATATTTCCTGTCATTTTTAACTCAGATGTAACTGATTACTTACTGAGCATTGTCTTGTTCTTTTATTATTTATTATTAAATATATTTAAACCTTTCAGTTGTGGCTGGTCTGTCTGGAGATATTTAAGGTTGTTAGAGTACTTGAATGTCTATCTGGTGACACTGTACAGGCCACTCCTAATATCCTGCCGCTTGGTCAAACTGCCATTTGGATTAATAGTAACATTACACATTAAGATTGGACACCCTTTGCTAAGGGCCTTAAAAGAGCTGATAAGGAGTGACTAGTGCCAGGTGAAACTACCTTATAGTCTGGGCAGAAGGGGGCTTAGCTAGTAAATCCATGCCAGCCTTTTCCAGGTGGTGTGTGTGTGTGTGTGTGTGTGTGTGTGTGTGTGTGTGTGTGTGTGTGTGTGTGTGTGTGTGTATAAATCAAACCTCTAAGTGTGTGTGTGTCAGCTACTTGGGCAGGGACACGAAGCACTGGTTGGACAGAAAGGCTGCTGGAGGTCTTGGCTTGGTCACTCAGCGGAGGTCTCAACTCTATAGCTGTGCCAGTAGGGAGTCTTATTGGGGAGAAAGAGGGAAAAAACAGCCCCCAGACTGACTGTGGTCTCTGTGTGCTCTTAAGAGAAATTGCACTTTACTGTGTGTGTACTTGTCATCCTTCCATTGTGTATGTTCCCCACTGTTGCCAGTGGTGAGGATTGAGGCTCCCTGATTACTGGGCTAGTGCGGGGGCATCACATATTAATTGGTTGGCAGTGGTGGGATATCCGCATCACATATTAATCTGCTTGCAGTGGTGTGGATATGGAATTCCTGTAGCCGTAAACAGTGGTCACTAAGGAAGGTGTTTGTTTGCTCAATCAGCCATACAGTGAACATTCAGAGTTTCAAATCGCAATTGTTTTTTTTTTTTTTTTTTTGTTATCTTAGTTAGTCAGGGAGAGCAGGCAAGCATGTCAGCAGAGGAGTATGGCAAGCTGACAAGGAGACAGTTGGCTGAGATGTGCCAGGCTAAAGGACTGGTGCATGCCAACCTGACTAAAGGACTGGTGCATGCCAACCTGACTAAAGGACTGGTGCATGCCAACCTGACTAAAGGACTGGTGCATGCCAACCTGACTAAAGGACTGGTGCATACCAACCTGACTAAAGGACTGGTGCATGCCACCCTGACTAAAGGACTGGTGCATGCCAACCTGACTAAAGGACTGGTGCATACCAACCTGACTAAAGGACTGGTGCATGCCAACCTGACTAAAGGACTGGTGCATGCCAACCTGACTAAAGGACTGGTGCATACCAACCTGACTAAAGGACTGGTGCATGCCAACCTGACTAAAGGACTGGTGCATGCCAACCTGACTAAAGGACTGGTGCATGCCACCCTGACTAAAGGACTGGTGCATGCCAACCTGATTAAAGGACTGGTGCATACCAACCTGACTAAAGGACTGGTGCATGCCACCCTGACTAAAGGACTGGTGCATGCCACCCTGACTAAAGGACTGGTGCATGCCAACCTGACTAAAGGACTGGTGCATACCAACCTGACTAAAGGACTGGTGCATACCAACCTGACTAAAGGACTGGTGCATGCCAACCTGACTAAAGGACTGGTGCATACCAACCTGACTAAAGGATTGGTGCATACCAACCTGACTAAAGGACTGGTGCATACCAACCTGACTAAAGGACTGGTGCATGCCAACCTGACTAAAGGACTGGTGCATGCCAACCTGACTAAAGGACTGGTGCATGCCAACCTGACTAAAGGACTGGTGCATGCCAACCTGACTAAAGGACTGGTGCATACTAACCTGACTAAAGGACTGGTGCATACCAACCTGACTAAAGGACTGGTGCATACCAACCTGACTAAAGGACTGGTGCATGCCACCCTGACTAAAGGACTGGTGCATGTCAGCCTGACTAAAGGACTGGTGCATGTCAGCCTGACTAAAGGACTGGTGCATACCAACCTGACTAAAGGACTGGTGCATGCCACCCCGACTAAAGCAGAAATTATTGCAGGTTTAGTCACAGCTGCATTACAGAATAGCAACCAGGAGGATGATCAGACTGGCCTAGGGAAAGTACAGCTCTCAGAAAATGGACAGTTCAACCTTTCCACAGAGGACGTAAAAATCCATCTGGAATTAAAGAGACTTGAACTGGAGGCCAAACGTTTGGAAATAGAAGCAGCAGAGAGACTGAGGCATCTGGAGGCTGTGGAAAATGGGAAACTGCAATGTCTGGAAGCTGAGGAGAATGAGAGGCAGAGGCAAGATGAAAAGGAGATGCTGACTCTTTGACAGGGTCATGGAGGTAATGGGGAAGGGAGTAACCGAACCCCAGAAGCAACAAAGGTCAGTAAATTTCTTCTACAATTTACAGAGGGGGATACTTTTGATAGTTTTATTCATATGTTTGAAAGGGTATTTAAACAGTATAATGTTGACCAAGGGCTCTGGGTACAGTTCTTGACCTCCCATACTCCATGGTAAATCTGCAACTGCTATTTCTTAATTGTCTGATGCTGGTTGCTTAAATTATAATACTGTAAAAAATGTGTTTTAGAATGTTTTAAGTTAACAGCTGAAACTTGTAGGAAAAAGTTTTGTGAGCATAGATGCAAGGCAGATGAAAATGTGTGTGAATATATTGCTGATCTAAGCACTTATTTTCATAGATGGGTGAGTGGATGTCAGCTCACCACTTCTGAAGGGATGGTAGACCTTTTGGTGAGGGAATAAGCCCTAGAATGTTGCCTGAGGACATGAGAGTCTGGTTAGCAGATAGAGAATGTAACACAGCAGAGGAGTTGGGGAAAAGGGAGACCTGTACCTAGCAAGCAGGGCATCACTGCACAGGAAAGGGATACCCAGTGCTGCTCATGGGTCTAAGGGAACCCATGGTGGGCAGCCTAAACCACCCCAACAGAGTCTACCAGTAACAGGGGAAGCCACTGGTCCAGGTACACATCCAGGACCAAGGGTTAAATGTTTTAAATGCAACCAGTGGGGGCATGTAGCATATATATGTCTATGGAGGCAAGGTGGGGAACAAAAGGTGGGAGAGTCAGTAAGTGGGAATGACAGAATGCCAGTGGCAAGTTGTCTGCAGACAACAAGGGTACCAAACTACCACAAGAGGTTACATCCCATCTTAGTAAATGGGGAAACAGGCCACTGCTAAGAGAGACACAGCCCCTGACCTAACCATTGTGAAGCCTGCAATGGTTAAAGAAGAGCACTGCTAGGAATGTTATAAGCAGCCATTTCCTAAGAGCAATGAGACTGCATAATAGTGACAACAAGCTAGATGACGTTTTTGAGAAAATGAAAGCTGATTTCCCATCGACAGGCTACTCGCTGAATGAGACTGATGATGTCATAGAGAGTATATGATCTAAAAGAAGTACAATAGGGAAACCACTTTTCAGATAAAAGTAGATCAGAAGTTAATACTGACAATGTCACTTCACAAAGTAATTTACATAGAGT
This sequence comes from Protopterus annectens, assembly GCF_019279795.1. Lineage (NCBI taxonomy): Eukaryota > Metazoa > Chordata > Ceratodontiformes > Protopteridae > Protopterus > Protopterus annectens. Next base: position 308,934,657 of record NC_056744.1, read on the forward strand.
TTTATTAAGATAGTCTAGTGATGTTAACTGGATATGTGACATAGTAAAAAGGAACTGGCCAATACTCTTGACAGTTGAAAAAAATCAAGCAAGTAGTAGCTGATACACCGAAATTCTCCTTTAAGAATAATTTGTCACTGAAATGGCAGCTCTGCTACAAAAAAGAGGCCATCAAAATACATCTCTTATAAGAGCATAAAGGCACTTTCTCAAGCTGTAGGTGCAATGCTTGTAAATTTATATCAACCAACACTTTGTTTATATGCAAGCCTTCAGGATATAAAATTATTTTTGACATCTATGCAGATTGTAGAAGTAAAAATGTTGTATATTATGCTAGTTGCAGCTGCTGTGCAGCATTTTATGTTGGTAAGATCAACCGGCAGCTAAGAGAATTGGTATTAGAACACATTGGTGATATTAGACATAGGAAGTTAATTAATGCTGTATCTAAATGTGTTATTGAATAAGGCACTGAGCATCACTTTAAATTTTTAGTTTTAGAATTGATTTATGAAAGTATTAGAGGAGGTGACACTTGTAATGTAATTGAGAAATGTGAGTTAGAATGGATACTAGAATTACAAGCACATAAAAGCCCAGGGCTTAACGAGCATGTATCAGTCAAACCTATACTTGACACGCCCACTTCCTCATAGACCTATAGCTTCTTTGTATGTATCTTGTTGGATTTTCTGATACTAGACTTTTGATTGATGAAGTTTTGTACAATATGTATTACAAAATGTATTTGATTTGTTATTCAAGTTGCTTAAGTTGCACCCATTTCTTTACTGATTGACAGTTTCTATGAATGAATTGATTATTTATTTGATTGGTTATGCTGTAAATCTTTACATATTTCCGATTGGTTGATTTAGGTACAATGTTTTTTTTTTTTAAGAATGAACAAATTGCTGTTTTAATAGGGTCTGATGAAGCGGTATATAACTGCAAAAGTGCTTACCTTTTTGTTTTAACTAATTTAACTCCTTTATCATTAAAGTAGCCTTTGTTTTAAGCCGTGGAGTACAAAGTTTTCTTTTACCATAGATTCCACACTGTATCAACTTCATACTTTACCTGGTTGGTACAATTTTTTATTTCGTATTTTAAAAAGTGTCCCTGATTATTTCTGGATCTGCCTCTGTCTTTGGAATTAAGAGGCTGACTGCTATGCTCCAGAAAGTGAAAAACTATCTCTCATTCAGTTGAGCAAATAAGCAAAATATGGAACACATACTAGCAGGTTACTTACTCCAACTAAAAATCTTACAATATGGTTAAAATGTATCATTTTATACACATAAAATATTCTTTTGATGAATTCATATGATTCAGTAATATTTTCCATCGATAACTGTCTTTTGGCTTTTCCCGGTTAGGGGTCGCCACAGCGGAACTCCGGTCCGCTAATGATTGGCAGTAGATTTTTACGTGGTGGCTTGCCAGGCCTAACTCATAACCTTCAACGAAGGAATGCCCATTCACACATGTCGACACACAGAAGACCCTCTAACTGAGAATCGAACGTGCAATGTCTAACTGTGAGGTGACAACTATCAGTTAAAAAAGATTTTGGCAGTGAACAATATGTGACAGCTTCTTTCAATGTGGAACAGTGACAAACATGAACTCTTTAAGAGTCTAAATGAAGAACATTCCTCACAAGGAGATACACTCCAAAGATGTGGCTGTATGTCACATGCATACTTATTTGATTATTAATTTAATTTCATTTACCTTATTTTGAGCAAGTAGGTGCACCGGACCCCACAGGTCCTTTACATTCAGCCCTTTATGGAAACTGGTTTCATTTACAAATGATTTCTGTATACCTAGTGAACCATATACATAGCTATTGCTTATATGTTGTGACGAGAAATTATGTAACCTTAAGTAAAATTCACTTTCCAATATTAATCAAATCAATATTTTCTGGTTGCAGACCCCAGTGTGATCCTGAAAATAGTTGACTGGGATCATTTCTCTACGGTAGTCAGCAAATGTACAAATAAAATATACAGAAAAAGTAGAGGACGTTCTTCTGCTTATTTCTCAGAGTACATCTTGTGCCAATAGCTATGCCAATGCTGTCATGGTGACCTGGGAACAGGAATTTGTGATCAATGGTTCATATAAGCAGTTTATTTCATTTTATCACAGATTTGTGGATGATTTATTTATTTTGTGGAGTGGGTCCACTGAACAGTTCCTTGACTTTATGGACTATATTAATAGTAGTACAGCATATTTACAGTTTTCTTCTGAACATTTAGTACAAGTATACATGTTCTAGATGTGAACATAGGATAGAATGGTGACGGTATTTATACAAATGTGTTCCGAAAACCGTGCTATCGTAACCATCTTCTTCATAGAGGAAGAATGCACCCACCACACATTTTTAAGAATGTAATCTGCAGTCAAGCATTTAGGATGTCCAGGTTAAGTGCACTTGAAAGTGAGTATCAACATCACAATAATAATTTGAGAAAAGCATTCACAGAGAGAGGTCATTAAAACAAAGAAATTGTTGAAAATATTGAAGCTGTAAGGAAAGTGAGAGATACCAGTGCCAAACCCTATTTTACCTACCAAATAGCTAAGTTAAATGAGGCAATAGTGCCACAAGAGTCTGGTAAGGATATGAAGCTGAGAATACCCGTGTTTTATGCAAGTGATAATGGTAGGTATCTGAGAGTTATTGAGAGACACTGGAACATTCTAATGACTGATGAAAGTCTTATGGCACTGTTAGATACCAAACCAAAGTTTATTCATAGAAAGATGACATCCCTTAAGAACCATCTTTGCTACCCTAAAATTTATAGAATTGAGAGAGTAGATTAGAGAACATTTCCCTGTGGCAAATAAATACTAGTATAAATATAAATACTAGTAATGTGTTTTTACATCCTGATCAAAAGAAAGAATATACATTTAATATATATGCAACCTGCAGTTCAGAATACATAATTTATTTAACTTCTTGCACCGTGTAAAAAAAGTACTAGAGAATCCTCAGACAACCTATGTAGGAGATTCTATAGGAATGAGAAGTGCACTGATTAGTTCTCTGACAGAGTAGCTGATGCTTGGAACAGACACCAAATTACATTAAAGTACTAGAGAATCCTCAGACAACCTATGTAGAAGGTTCTATAGGAATGAGAAGTGTATTGATTAGTTCTCTGACAGAGTAGCTGATGCTTGGAACAGACTACCAAATTACATTAAAGTACTAGAGAATCCTCAGACAACCTATGTAGGAGATTCTATAGGAATGAGAAGTGCACTGATTAGTTCTCTGACAGAGCAGCTGGTGCTTGGAACAGACACCAAATTACATTAAAGCAAGTACTAGTTTAGATATTTTTAAGAACAGCCTGGACACATTATTGGAACAAGTGTTTTGGTATATTGGCAAGCTAGAAGGGCATTAATGCCCGTGCTTGAAACATTTGTATGTATGTATGTATGTATGTGTGTATGTATCATCAATAAAATGATACATGGTTACAATTTTACTCTTAAAATCACTATGTAGTATATGAGTGTTTTCCCACCCATACATAAACAAATTGGCATAACTGGGGGTCATTGCTTCCCCCATCACCACACCATTGACTTGGTGGTAAAAATCACTGTGGAAAGAGAAAAAGCTGTAACTGAGAATAACATCAAGTAACTCCATTAGTAATCCCACACTGTTTTCAGAATACAATTTAGTGTTTTCAGAATACAATTTAGTGTTTCAGAATACAATTTAGTGGGTTCAAAATACAATTTAGTGTTTTCAGAATACAATTTAGTGTTTTCAGAATACAATTTGGATTTTAGCAATTCAAGTCTCACTCTTTCCATACCTTCCATGTTTGGTGTTATTGTATATAACGATTTTATATCCACCATAACCAATAAGTCATTATCTATCACATTAACCTCTCTAATTTTATTCACAAAATCAAAGGTGTCTCTTGTATATGTGGTGTTATTTACCACTACCCTTTAAAGATGTTTATCTACAAAGATAGCAATGCTCTCACTTTTAGGTTCATAGGTAGATGCTAGGCCATCTGCCCCAGGGCATTTATAAGCCTAGCCCGAGTGTATTTGGCTTTCGCCTCCCTATTAGATTAGCCTACTGTGCCTCTGTATAGTAGGTCACAGAAGGTAGCCCTTTAAGATTAGTTTACTGTGCCTCTGTCGAGCAGGGACACAGAAGAGATCCCATGGGTGAATTTGTGATTCAAATTCTATTTAAACTATTTAATTCTATTTAAACTAGATACAATAGGTCTTAAGGAGTGGGGGGTTAAGTCCTTGTGAACTTTTGGAATTCCAAAAATCCTACTTATTTTGGGAGTATCTATTATAAAATATTTTCTTATTGCATCTGTAATTCTTCCTGTGCAGAATCACTCTTCTATTAGAGAGTTAATAAAGGAATACGCTTTTTTAAGTTACTTTGAAGAGACTTTGTTATAGAATTTAATATCAGGCAGTAGATCAAACACAAAGCACAATTGCCCCCTCCTTGTCTGCTTTAAACACTAATAGCTCATCTTTCGTCATAAATTCATAAAACAATTCTCTCTCTCTCTAATCGACATATAATAATTATAACTTGACATATTTTCTAATATCTCTATTATTTGTAATTCACAACTATTTAAAAACATTTCCAGCTCCTTTCTTAATGGTGGATTAAATGTACTAGGTTTAGAAAACCTTTCTGCTTAAGTTGTTTCACTTTTAAACAAGAATTTAAAGTTCAATTGTCATACATGGTCTCTAAGGCTATTTAATACTTCCATTTTATCAGCCCGCTTTGCAGTCACGAAGTTCCGCCCTAAACTTAATATACTACATTCTTCTGGCGAAAGTTCATAGTTAGATAAATTCACTATTTTAAATGACACAGTACCTATGTTTTCCAGCCGTAGTTGTTCTTCCAGTTTTTTTTTTTTTGCTGCTTTCCTTTCTTTGTATAAAGCCAGACCCAGAAGCTGCATGATGATTTTCCTTTGGTTTTTGTTTGTTTTTTGAATTCAAGGTTTAAGCCAGCCTTCAGGTTACTGCTTTTAAACAGTTTCAAATGAAGTATTTAACAGCTTCCTGCGGCTCTTTTGTGGTGACTTCTGATTGCTGTTAGTTATCTAATGGGTGGCTAGAGCTAAGCAGTAGTAAGAGTTGCTTAATAAAAACTTGTTAAAAACCTTTCTTATGTCAGGAAGGTGCTTACTAAGCATGCCTTTTCCCCAAATTCAGAGCATAATTATAGTAATCCATAAACTACAAGTTATTATCTTTCAAAAATAAGATATAAAATGCATGACACAATATCCTGGCAGCATCCACAACTCACATTATAAAAGAAAAGTTTGACACAGGCTTATTGAGGGCCTCTGTCCTGGACCCACATGTTCTACAACTGGCCTTGCTCAGATGAGTGCACAGAAAGTTGTTATAGTGTGTGTGTGTGTGTGTGTGTGTGTGTGTGTGTGTGTGTGTGTGTGTGTGTGTGTGTGTGTGTGTGTGTGTGTGTGTGTGTGTGGATGTGTGGATGTTGGGGGCTGAGAACAGTGAGATTATTATTTCTTAAATTCTCATTACATTCTTCAGAGGTGTGCAATGAAGTCAGTATAACCTATTTGGGACTGTGGAAAGTGTGGTAATTATTTCTCTAATTTTTCTCACAATTAAACCTCAGAGTTAGTATTCATAGAAGGTCACTGTGGGTTTTGTGGGTCTGTTACAGTGCAGTTATTATTTCTTTACCTTTTCACACAATCTTGCCTCACTTTTCACAAAATCTTACATCAGAGATGTGCACACAACATCACTATAGCCTGTGCAGGGACAGTGTACTGTCTAGGAGTAACAGGCAGAAAAATATAACCGTGATAATTTTTCTTTGCTTTTCTCACAATCACCCATCAAACGTGCATACAGGTGGTTACCTTTGAGAGGTAGGGATAAGAAGGCATAATATGAATATCCATATTTATTTATTTATTTAAAGGATAAGAAGGCATATTATGAATATCCATCTGTGATCAACAAGTTAAAATATTTATTTATTTATAAGGATAAGAAGGCATATTATGAATATCCAACTGTGATAAACAAGTTAAAATATTTATGTATTTATTTATTTATAAGGAAAAGAAAGCATATTATGAATATCCATCTATGATCAACAAGTTAAAATATTTATTTATTTATTTATAAGGATAAGAAGGCATATTATGAATATCCATCTGTGATCAACAAGTTAAAATATTTATTTATTTATAAGAATAAGAAGGCATATTATGAATACCCATCTGTGATCAGCAAGTTAAAATATTTATTTATTTATTTATAAGGACAAGAAGGCATATTATGAATATCTAGCTGTGATCAACAAGTTAAAATATTTATTTATTTATAAGGATAAGAAGGCATATTAAGAATATCCATCTGTGATCAACAAGTTAAAATATTTATTTATGTATTTATTGATTTATTTATAAGAATACGAAGGCATATTATGAATATCCATCTGTGATCAACAAGTTAAAATATTTATTTATTTATTTATAAGGATAAGAAGGCATATTATGAATATCCATCTGTGATCAAGTTAAAATATGTATTTATTTATTTATAAGGATAAGAAGGCATATTATGAATATCCATCTGTGATAAGTTAAAATATTTATTTACTTATTTGTTTATTTGCTTATAAGGATAAGAAGGCATATTATGAATATCCATCTGTGATCAACAAGTTCAAATATGTATATATTTATGTATTTATAAGGATAAGAAAGTATATTATGAATATCCATCTGTGATCAGGTTAAAATAATTTTTTTATTATTTATATGGATAAGAAGGCATATTATGAATATCCATCTGTGATCAACAAGTTAAAATATTTATTTATTTATTTATTTATAAGGATAAGAAGGCATATTATGAATATCCATCTGTGATCAACAAGGTAAAATATGTATTTATTTATTTATTTATAAGGACAAGAAAGCATCCTATGAATATCCATCTGTGATAAACAAGTTAAAATATTTATTTATTTGTTTGTTTTTTATGTTTAAGGATAAGAAAGCATATTATGAATATCCATCTGTAATCAACAAGTTAAAATATTTTCCTTCGCCATGAATTGGAAACAGAACAGCTCACCACCACACAAGGAAAGAAGCCAGTGATTACCTTTATATTTTATTACAATTATAGTCCAGTCCAATAGTAGATCCACAATATAGTCCCACAAGACAGGTAAAATAAGCACACACTGGATCCAATAAAATCCGATTAGCAGCAAATACAAAGGATAAAATGGAGACTCCTCTAGAATCTCAGCTCTTCAGCCTTTACAGAGTATATCCCTACTTCACATATTATATCTTTAAATAGCATGATTACAAACAATTAACCAATCATAGACTTAAATTAATTAAAGAAAACATTTCCAATGACATTCTTGATTAATTCCATACAGAATTAAAGTGTTAAACAATTAACCAATCATAGACTTAAATTAATTAAAGAAAACATTTCCAGTGACATTCTTGATTCATTCCATATGGAATTAAAGTGTTAAACTTCAAAATTAAAGTAGATTCTAACTTCCAAATGTGTCTTTTAATATCAAAGTCGTACATTTGTTGCACTTGCCCCAAAATTGTAGCTTGTAAACCTTGTATATTTCCACTGTGACATTCTTTAAAATGTAATGCAACATGACTTTCTTCTTTGCACTTCTTAACATCCCTAACATGTTCCTTCAACCTTTGTTTGAAACTTCTTTTACTTTCCCCTTACCTTACCACAGGGACATTTCAAACCATAAACTATTCCAGTACTGTCATGGGAAAATCTCCCTTTGCATGTAAAATACTTTTCATTAATTTTATCAAAACATTTTACTACATACTGGCAACAACTGCACTTTCCACAAGGGAAATTACCTGTTGCACCTACCCCCAAACTCCTATGACTTACAGGCAGCTGAAACTTGCCATGCACCAATAAATCTCTTATACTTCAACCTTTCGAATAAGAAAACATGGGATACTCATTTGCTCTTATATTAAGGAATTTATTTTTTTCTAAAATACCCAAATGATATTTTATCAAATGTATTAAAACTTCTGTAAACACTGTATATTTGGTCTCATAACATAAATGTTGTTTATCCTGTTGATGCACTCTGCCTTGCATGCTATATCTGCTTTTAGTATTATTTTGTTGCACTACCCTCCTTTTATTTTCTTCCATCACTGTTTCCTTGTAACCTGTGTGCTGTTTTTTTCTATTTTCTTCTCACTCTTTTTTATCACTACATATTCTTTTTATTCTAAGAAATTCCCCATAGGGGATAGATTTAATAGTGTGTGGGGAGGGGTGACAGATTTCCCCATGCAGTATATGACCACTCCCTTCAAATTTTCTATGTAAACTTGCTTGTATTCTATCATCATTAATACCTTGCAAAGTTATATAAAAAAATTACTTTAACACCTGTCTGTATTCCATCAAACTTGATATTATAGGGATTTATCTGAATTTTTTGCACAAATGTATTCACTTCTTCCCACCCCCTTCACAAATGAATATTAAATCATCTATAAATCTATAATAACTTATGACATATTTTCTAAAAAAATAATTACTATATACATATTTGTTTTCAAACATGCCCATGAAAAGATTTGCATGCATGGAAGCAAAACCTGCCCCCATGGCTGTTCCATGAAGCTGCCTATAAAGTTCCCCATTGAACTCAAAGATGTTATTATTTAAACAAAAAATGTATTAGTTCAATAATAAAATGTGTTTTAGGCAAGTCCTTATAAAAAATAATATTGCTTCTAAGCCATGTACATGTTCAATATTTGTATATAAACTGGTAACATCCAAAACAATGAAAAACATGTCCTTCTCACTTTACATTTCAACTTTACAAGTTAAAATGTTTATTTTATTTATTTATTTATTTATTTATTTATTTATTTATTTATAAGGATAAGAAGGCATATTATGAAGATCAACAAGCTAAACTATTTATTTATTTATCTATTTGTACGGATAAGAAGGCATATCATGAATATCCATCTGTGATCAACAAGTTCAAATATTTATTTATTTATTTATTTGTTTATTTATTTCTTTACTTATACGGATAATAAGGCATATTATGAGTATCCATCTGTAATCAAGTTAAAATATTTATTTATTTGTTTGCTTATTTATTTATAAGGGTAAGACGGCATATCATGAATATCCATCTGTGATCAACAAGTTAAAATATTTATTTATTTATTTATAAGGATAAGAAGGCATATTATGAATATCCATCTGTGATCAACATGTTAAAATATTATTTATTTATTTATTTATAAGGATAAGAAGGCATATTATGAATATCCATCTGTGATCAACAAGTTAAAATATTTATTTATTTATTTATAAGGATAAGAAGACATATTATGAATATCCATCTGTGATTAACAAGTTAAAATATTTTTATTTATTTATAAGGGTAAGAAGGCATATTATGAATATCCATCTGTGATCAACAAGTTAAAATATTTATTTATTTATGTATATATAAGGATAACAAGGCATATTATGAATATTCATCTGTGATCAACAAGTTAAAATATTTATTTATTTATGTATATATATATATATATATATATATATATATATATATATATATATATATGTATATAAGGATAACAAGGCATATTATGAATATCCATCTGTGATCAACAAGTTAAAATATTTCTTTATATATTTATTTATTTATTTATAGGGATAAGAAGGCATATTATGAATATCAATCTGTGATTAACAAGTTAAAATATTTATTTATTTATTTATAAGGATAAGAAGGCATATTATGAATATCCATCTGTGATACTCTTTAACTCTTTTGGCTTTTCCCGGTTAGGGGCCGCCACAGCGGAATTCTAGTCTGCTAATGACTGGCAGTGGATTTTACGGTGGCAAGTTGCCAGACCAACCCCCAATCTTCAAAGAAGGCACCTACCTGCATGTCTTTAAATGTCACTCAACTGCAGGGAGGACATGCAGACTCCACAGGGTTGGGAGGGTGGCCTAATAGTTAAGGTGTTTGCCTTGCAAGCACAAGGTGCAGGGTTTGAGTCTCACAAGGGATAATTGGCTAAGCTTAGAATGGCTCGCAAGGGCAGTTAGCTTAGTATGAACCTATGATGAGCACCTATGATGAGCACACAGAAGGCGCTCCAGCCGAAAATTGAATGGGAGAACCTTTTTCTGTGAGGTGACAGCACTAACTGAATATCCATCTGTGATCGACAAGTTAAAATATTTATTTATTTATTTAATTATAAGGATAAGAAGGCATATTATGAATATCCATCTGTGATCAACAAGTTAAAATATATATTTATTTATTTATAAGGATAAGAAGGCATATTATGAGTATCCATCTGTGATCAAGTTAAAATATTTATTTATTTATTTGTTTGCTTATTTATTTATTTATAAGGGTAAGACGGCATATCATGAATAGTCATCTGTGATCAACAAGTTAAAATATTTCTTTCTTTCTTTCTTTCTTTATTTATAAGGATAAGAAGGCATATTATGAATATCCATCTGTGATCAACAAGTTAAAATATTATTTATTTATTTATTTATAAGGATAAGAAGGCATATTATGCATATCCATCTGTGATCAACAAGTTGAAATATTTATTTATTTATTTATTTAAAAGGATAAGAAGACATATTATGAATCTCCATCTGTGATCAACAAGTTAAAATATTTATTTATTTATTTATAAGGATAAGAAGGCATATTATGAATATCCATCTGTGATCAACAAGTTAAAATATATATTTATTTATTTATAAGGATAAGAAGGCATATTATGAATATCCATCTGTGATCAACAAGTTAAAATATTTATTTATTTATTTATAAAGATAAGAAGGCGTATCATGAATATCCATCTGTGATCAACAAGTTAAAATATGTATTTATTTATTTATAAGGATAAGAAGGCATATTATGAATATCCATCTGTGATTAACAAGTTAAAATATGTATTTATTTATTTATAAGGATAAGAAGGCATATTATGAATATCCATTTGTGATCAACAAGTTAAAATATTTATTTATTTATTTATTTATAAAGACAAGAAGGCATATCATGAATATCCATCTGTGATCAACAAGTTAAAATATTTATTTATTTATATATATGAGGATAACAAGGCATATTATGAATATTTATCTGTGATCAACAAGTTAAAATATTTATTTCACAAGACAAAATAACTGGGAAACCTTTGGATAAGAGCTCCGTAGTACAATCTCCAAAAACAAATATATTTCAAATAAGATAACTGAACTGCGGAGCAACCAAGGCTAAAAAGTCATTTATATCCACAACAGCAGCATATAAAAGTTAATGATCCAAAATAAAAGTCTGTTTAAAACACAGGTTTATTCGACAATGGTAAGCACTTTCACTTAGGAGCTTCATCAGACCAAACATATACAAAAAGAAAAAACACATATATATAAGGAACAAGATAATCAGTGATAATCATCCAATTAACTTTCATTAAAGCTATATAACCAATATGAGTCTACAGTTACAAATCTATATATGAAAAATAATAAAACTATACAAGTATTAATTCAATGTATCCCCAAAATTAAAATCGAAGCATATATAAATCTTAAAACACTAAATATATGTAAAAATATATATGGAATAAAACTACATAAGAGTTTCAGGAGCAACGGCCAGATTATTTACACAACCTCCTCCTTTTTAGAACGGGCTTGATGGATGCCCTCTCATTTAAGTCCTTGCCTCTATCTGCTTTTAAAATGGTAATCCAGCATGTTTCCCTATATTCAGTATAAGTTCTGACATCTCCCTCTCTACTACTCGGTTTAATTGCCTCTATGACCCTAAATTTAAAAGTGTGATGTACTCTTTGCTCAGTGACATGTTTCGACAGGGCATTGTTAGTGGAACTCTTCCTTATATTATACATATGTTCCCTCATTCTGTCACGTAGTACCCTATTAGCGTTTCCCACAGAGAACGCCCCACAGGACTCACATTCCGCTAAGTATACTACGTGGGGGGGGTCATACAATTATGGACACCTCTAAACCAAAAATCTTTCTCTAGGTCTGGATGGTGAAACATCTCTGTGGTATTAATGTAACAACAGAAGTTACAAGATCCACATGATTCAGTATAGCCAAAGCTTATCTTTTGCATTCCCCTTTGACCAGTACAAAAAAGTCTCTTCAGATTCTTATGATTTTTGAATCTAAACCTGGGCATATTGCCTACTATATGGCCTATCGCATTACCAACCAGCAAAATCGGCCAATGTTGTTGAAATAACTTGGTAACATCCCCCGTGTCGCTGGTATAATATAATGGAATCTTGGTGAAATTAACTTTACCATAGTTCCCTGGGCTTTCAAAGGAGCATGATGGCCCATAATATGGTTTTGCTTTGGTCTCTCTCAAAAGGGGCAGATCCTCCCACTGTCTCTCTAATTCTGCTTGAGTATACCCCCTGTCTAGCAATTTCTTTTTAATATTGGCTAATTCCAGTTGGAACCCATGGAACATGGTGTAGCTATGGGCACCTCTTGTACCAATAACTACGCCAACATGTTTTTGGCCCAATGGGAGGAAGACTTGCTGTTTCCCCGAGTGGAGTTTCAAGAGCACATTTTGTTTTACAGGCGCTTTGTGGATGATTTCTTCATTTTGTGGCATGGATCTCATCAAGAATTTTTTAATTTCTTTGAGGTTATGAATGGCCTATTAGAATGTTTGAAATTTACATACCAGTTTTCCTATAATTTCATAGAATATTTGGACGTATACGTTGAGAAGTTGGAACAAGGGATGATTAACACAGGAATCTTTCATAAAACCTGTCACAGGAATGCTTTCCTTTTTAGGTCTAGCATGCATCCGGGCTATATATTTAAAAACCTTGTCAGAGGACAAGGTGTGAGAGCTTCCAGGATGAATCCCTCGGAGACTGGGTTCCAACTGGAATTAGCCAATATTGAAAAGAAATTGTAGATATAGTGGGCAATATGCCCAGGTTTAGATTCAAAAATCATAAGAATCTGAAGAGACTTTTATATACTAGTCAAAGGGGAATGGAAAAGATAAGCTTTGGCTATACTGAATCATGTGGATCTTGTAACTTCTGTCGTTACATTAATACCACAGAGATGTTTCACCATCCAGACCTAGAGAAAGATTTTTGGTTTAGAGGTGTCCATAATTGTATGACCCCCCCCCCCACGTAGTATATGTAGTGGAATGTGAGTCCTGTGGGGCGTTCTCTGTGGGAAAAACTAATAGGGTACTACGTGACAGAATGAGGGAACATATGTATAATATAAGGAAGAGTTCCACTAACAATGCCCTGTCGAAACATGTCACTGAGCAAGGAGTACATCACACTTTTAAATTTAGGGTCATAGAGGCAATTAAACCGAGTAGTAGGGAGGGAGATGTCAGAACATATACTGAATATAGGGAAACATGCTGGATTATCATTTTAAAAGCAGATAGAGGCAAGGACTTAAATGAGAGGGCATCCATCAAGCCCGCTCTAAAAAGGAGGAGGAGGTTGTGTAAATAATCTGGCCGTTGCTCCTGAAACTCTTATGTAGTTTTATTCCATATATATTTTACATATATTTAGTGTTATAAGATTTATATATGCTTCGATTTTAATTTTGGGGATACATTGAATTAATACTTGTATAGTTTTATTATTTTTCATATATAGATTTGTAACTGTAGACTCATATTGGTTATATAGCTTTAATGAAAGTTAATTGGATGATTATCACTGATTATCTTTTTCCTTATATATATGTGTTTTTTCTTTTTGTATATGTTTGGTCTGATGAAGCTCCTAAGTGAAAGCGCCTACCATTGTCGAATAAACCTGTGTTTTAAACAGACTTTTATTTTGGATCATTAACTTTTATATGCTGCTGTTGTGGATATAAATGACTTTTTAGCCTTGGTTGCTCCGCAGTTCGGTTATCTTATTTAAAATATTTATTTATTTATAAGGATAAGAAGGCATATTATGAATATCCATCTGTGATTAACAAGTTAAAATATTTATTTATTTATTTATAAGGATAAGAAGGCATATTATGAATATCCATCTGTGATCAACAAGTTAAAATATTTATTTATTTATTTATTTATAAGGATAAGAAGGTATATTATGAATTCATCTGTGATCAACAAGTTAAAGTATTTATTTATTTATAAGGATAAGAATGCATATTATGAATATCCATCTGTGATCAACAAGTTAAAATATTTATTTATTTATTTATTTATAAGGATAAGAAGGCATATTATGAATACCCATCTGTGATCAACAAGTTAAAATATTTATTTATTTATTTATAAGGATAAGAAGGCATATTATGAATATCCATCTATGATTAACAAGTTAAAATATGTATTTATTTATTTATAAGGATTAAAAGGCATATTATGAATATCCATCTGTGATACTCTTTAACTCTTTCGGCTTTTCCCGGTTAGGGGTTGCCACAGCGGAACTCCAGTCTTCTAATGACTGGCAGTGGATTTTATGGTGCCGAGTTGCCATCCCAACCCCCAACCTTCAAATAAGGCACACCCAGTCACACATGCACCTACCTGCATGTCTTTAAATGTCACTCAATTGCAGGGAGGACATGCAGACTCCACACAGAAGGCGCTGCAGCCGAAAATTGAACGGGAGAACCTCTTTCTGTGAGGTGACAGCATTAACTGAATATCCATCTGTGATCAACAAGTTAAAATATTTATTTATTTATAAGGATAAGAAGGCATATTATGAATATCCATCTGTGATCAACAAGTTAAAATATTTATTTATAAGGATAAGAAGGCATATCATGAGTATCCATCTGTGATTAACAAGTTAAAATATTTATTTATGTATTTATTTATTTATAACACTAAGAAGGCATATTATGAATATCTATCTGCGATCAACAAGTTAAAATATGTTACTATATTCTGGTTGCCAGATGGATACATACATGGTGGGATCTGTCTTTTAGGGGTGGGATGAACAGGCGAGATGTATGATGTTTGACAGCAGTAACTTGAAATATAAGACCAAGGCCATTTATTCATTCACTTTTATCCCATCTAATAACAGAGGGATACATAAAAGGTGGCTATCTTTTTTTTTTCTTTTGACAGGGAGACAAGACACCGTTTTAATATATAATTTGTGTTATCTTTGAATTTATTTTATCAGTTTAATTGGGAGCTACTTTTTGTCAATGTTGATTATTAAGCCTTGGGTACAACTTATTTTTTCCTTGAATGAAAAAAACAAAGTACAGGATTTCTTTAGTTAGTCATAATTTTTGTGCAGGCTATAATTGTAACAAAAGACTGGGGAAGCTCTAAAATATACTTCACATAATTTAGAATCTTATGGCTTCTGAGGGCCATGCAGCCTCCAGACTATTATCTTAATTCTGTCATTTCCCCCACATTTATTATACTGCAGTCTTAGCCATTTAGGGAGTGGTGAAAGAATGCAGAAAGAAAATGAAACAAGAATGAATTTCTTTCTTTAGCAACATCTTTTGTTCAGAACACATTTGGTTCAAAAGATTTGAAAAAACCTGGAATGCAACTCAGAGCATATAGACCCCAGTGGCTTTGGCAGAGTTTTCATTTGATTACTTCTTCCTCATTTTTGCATGGTGTAACCTCAACCATTTAGAATATACTAAAAGAATTCAGGAAAATGTTTAAGCATTTAACAAAGTATGGGAAAAAAGGAGTCTTTTTTCTAGGGTTTAATTTCACAAAAGGCCAGAATTAAAATATTCAGCACTGCCAAGGACTGCCCATTTAAGTACATCACATGGCTTACCAACAAGGTTTCTAATTCTCCTTAAAAAATGATAACACTGGAACACCTGGATAAGAAAAAACATGCAAGATGCTTGGTTTTGTCAGATTTCTGGCTACAACAATCCTGGATGCATAACAGTATTAAACATGACCTTGTAACCACACCCTTCAAGCTGTTTAACCCAAGTTTAGCTAATGGTTTTGCTCCTGATGAGGGGGGCACTGCAGTGGCGATGTCCCTTTGTAAGAGTGCCCTTACAACTGACCTGGGTAGTTAAAGTTCTGTCAGCCTCCCAAGCCTTATCTGCAAAACCAAGGGCTTTATTATAACTAACCTCATAAACTGCAATAACAAAACCCTTGTTTGAATTGATCCAAAACTGTTTGGCTTTATGAAGGGTAGATCCTGTCTATTTAATCTGGTAAACTTCTTCTTTTGGGATGCATTCTCATTATTAAAAAGGTCCTTGTGGGCATTAGCCTAGTAAATACTTACAAACCTATGAACCTAAAAAATTTACAGAGGTTGTAGATGGTGGCCATGCACTGCATGTGGTGTATCTTGACCCTGAGAAAGACTTCAACCCATTCCCCATGCTAGAATCATACAAAAGCTTTAACAATCGACCCCATGTGTGGTAAGATGGATATCAAACTGACTAAAGGACAAGGCTCACAAATTGCGATTTGTAGGTGCTTCATCAGTAAGTATAAATGTGATTAGTGGTGTCCACTTAGGGCTTAGTTCTTGAACATCTCCTTTTTGGTATTTACTTCTCTGATCTCCAAACAGAGAGCTAAGACCTCTGGCTAACAAAGTTTTCAGATGGCTGCAAACTGAAGGTTGTTGTTAAGTGACATAATGACACCAAACCTCTTCTGAATGAATCCTCCCTAGTAAACACTTGGTGTACTAAAAATGATCTCAAACTAAAATCTAAAAAGTGTAGCATCAGTTTTGGTAGACAGCCTCTCTCCTCTTAGGTGGTGTCTCAAAAGGATCAATAGACCAGCACGTTTACCTGATGAACAAACAACAATCAATAATTAAATAAATGGTCTAGAATTTTGCAAAACATCCATGATTTTGCCTCATATTTTGTCCTGTCATTTGTAAAATGTTTCATTTTGTGGTAAATCACTCAGATCACAACTCTCAACTCTCCAGAATTTCACAGAATGTCCAGATTTTTTGCATCATATTTTTGGTCTGTTCTTCATAAAGTTTGTGTTTTTCTGACAAACCATTGAGGACTGTGCCCACTAAATAATGAGACATTTGAGTCTTCAAACTTTATAACCTTCAAAAAATGCATGCTAATGCAAAACCTGTTATTCTAGCAGCTTTCTAAGTTTACGAGAGTGGTATATTTACAATCTGTCCCTAATTTTGCCCATTTATCCTCCCATCATTTTTGGCTTTGTTCAGATTTTGTACGCAAACGTTGAGAGGTATGCAGAGGATTACAGTCAGTCACTAATGCCAGACATTAAAGTTTCACACTTCTATTAATCAGAAATTGCACATTGATGCAAAATCTGTTATATTAAAATTTGAAATAAATAAGGCATTACAGTAGCACAGTGGATAGAGTTGTCACCTCACAGCAAGAAGCTCTCCAGTTTGATTTTCAGCTGGAGTGCCTTCTGTGTGGAGTCTGCATGTCCTTCTTGTGTTTGCATGGGTCTCCTCCAAGTGCTCTGGTTTCCTCCCACATTCCAAAGACATGGAGTAGGTGGACTGGACACTCTAAATTGGCTGTTGGTGTGAGTGTGTGTGCAAGTTTGTGGGGTGGAACAACTATTGCAGCAGGACTAGCCAACCTTGGCTGTAGACGACTGTCACTGTTGAAGTGACACCCGAACCCATGTGCAAAAATGGGAAAAGGGGTTGTGGACGGATGGAAGTAACGTTTAAAAACTGTCTCAGGTTTTGAGCCTTCATTCTGATGTTAGTTTCAGCTTTGTACAAAATTCTTGATGCAAGAAGTTAATTGATAGTCTTGAGAAACACTCACATAGGCTTTTCCACAGTAACCGTGAGCTCAAGGAGCCAGAAAAAGACAATTTATTACTCAAATGTCTTTTTCCAACTGTCTGATCTTGTGGTTACTTCAGAAATGCCATTGCAAATGTTTCCATTTAATTGCTATTCTGGCAGCAGTTTCAGGATATATTGGACAGCTGTTGACAGTGTGTGTTTGGGCAGGGGGCATGTCTCTTAACTGTCCAGATTTTTGCCTCATATTTTTGGTCTGTTCTGTTTTGTGGAAAATCATTGAGAAATGAATTCACAAAATAATAACAGTCAAGTTTCAGACTTCACAGCCTTCAGAAAATGCATGGTAACACAAGACCTTTTATTCTAGCATCTTTTTAAGTTTATAAGAGCAATATTTAAAATGTATCCCTATTTTTGGGGCTTTGTCTCCCCATTATTTTTGGCTTTGTCCAGATTTTTTTTGCTAAGATGTTGAGAGCTATGGAGGGGGTTGCCCTATGGTTCATAGGTGTTTACTAGGCTAATGACCACAAGGGCCTTTTTAAGCCTAGTCATGCATCCCAAATCTCTGACAAGTTCTGATACCTTTGATAAGTGTAAGCAGGGGCTTGGGAGATGAAACATTTACAAGCTAGGACCTGGGAGATGAACCATTTACAGGTTGTCTGTGCCCATTAGAGACACAGGTGCCAAAGCAGAGATGAATTTCCTGTTCCCCATCCAGTTGTCCAAGTTGCACTTGAATTGGGTTAGGGAGGAACTCTGTTTCACATGGATGGGGGACCTGTTCCAGAGACGGGGTAATCTCTGAGATGCATACCAGTCTCTCCAGCAGGTCCTATTTGTAAGTCTTTAGAATGGGAAATTCTGGTACTGTTTGTTTTGCGGCTAGCAGGAGGTCCATCAGAGTGGGGTCTGACAATGGCCTGTATGCCAGGCATCGATCTCCCCTCAAAAGCCTATAGAAAACAGAATACAGGGATAAGACCTTGAGGTGGTCTGCATAGGACATATTACTTCCACCCTATATTCTTTTAGTGAGGAACCTCTGTGCACATTCCAGTTGTGGGATATGCCTGGTTAGGGACATACCAAAGGGGGCATTGTACTCAATGATAGGTCTGAAGAATGCCAAATACAGATGAGCAATGACTTCCTTGGACTTAGATGCCATACCTTTGTTTATAAGTTGCTCAACATGGAAGGATTTCCTCACTACTGTAGGCACGTGATGGTCAAAGTCTAAAGTACTATCTATGTGTGTCCCCCTGGGTCAACTCTAAGGGGTGTGTTATCAAAATGATAGTTACCAGGGGTGGATGACTTCCCAAAGGGTACTATTGTGCATTTCTTGGCATTTAGTTTTAGTCCATGTCTCTGACACCGGTTGTTTGTCTATGTCAGCCCCACCTAAAGAACATTTGTGTCAGAGTGGGATTCAATGATAGCTCCACTTGTCACTGGCCTTTTTGTAGAGGTGGACTCCCCAGTTCTAACTTCCTGGGTCCTGTCTGTGAGCTAGTTGGCTATCCAGCAGGTGACATATGAGTTTGCACCTAACCTTGAGTTTGTCAACAATGCCAGAGTGGGGTATTGTGTCAAATGCCTTGACCAGGTCAAGGTAGGCAGTGTGAACCATTTTGCCCTCATCCATTGCTTTGGTGACATTCTCAAAGCCCACCAAGTTGCATAGGCATGCTTTAAACTTGACAAAACTAAACTGGGCTGGGTCTAGCCTCTGGAGGTTTACTATATCACTATTGATCATTTCCATGATAATTCTTTCCATGGCTTTACATATAAGACTAGTAAGATTTATGGGTCTTTAGTTTCCAGGGTCTGTAGATGGCCCACCTTTGTGCAGAAGGATGACTGTTGCTGTTCTCAATTCATGCAGCACAAAGCTTGTTTGGAGGCTATAGTTCAATAACAATTCCAGAGGCTCTGATGGATTGTGTTTCATGCTATTTAGAAGGCATTCTGGGATATTGTCTGGGCCCATTGATGCAGTGTTCTTAGCCTTAGAGAGCGCATTAAAGACCTGTTCCCTAGTGATAGCAGGGGGGAGGTTATGTGGTATTTCCTGAGGGAAGGTTGAGGGAGACAGACGGGTAAAGTTAGAGCTGAATTTATCAGCCAGTAGGTTTGCTATATCTTCTGGCTCAGTATAGGTGGGTCCATTTACAACGAGCTCTGCATGTGATTGTGTATTGCCTTTGAGATTGCGGACACAGCTAAAGAATGCATTGTGGTTGTCCTTGGCCTGGGAGGCCAGATTCATGTCAAAATTGGCTTTGGTGGACTTTATTTGTCCTTTGATATGTTTGTTTAGTTTGATGAGAGTGCTTTTATCCTGCTAGATGCAGCACCTCCTAATTTTTGTCATAATTTTCTTCCTCCTGTTATACAGCCTATTGATTTTGTGATTCCACCAGGGTGGCTTGTGTTTTGAGTTAGTTCTGTACTTCTTCCTGGTGGGTACAACTACCTCTTTGCAGCTATTAACATGCTTGTACATGGTTTCTGTGAAACGTTTTGCATAGGCAGCAGTGCTCTCAAGGTTTATGGCGGCTTGTAATTTTGCCAGGTTCTCACTTAATAGCAGGAGGTTAGCCTTAGAGTAGTTCCTGAATATTCTAGGTTTAGTTGGGGGTGCAGGTTTTATTTTTACTTCAAAAGAGACCATCTTGTGGTCTGACCTTACCAGGGAAGACATTATGGTTGGGGTTGTGCAGCTTTCTTCCACATTAGTGAGGACCCTTGGTTGGTGTATTGTCTATCTGGTTCAGGGAGTTTGTGTTTACAAAATCCTGGAATCTCTGTGTCTGTGCATTTGGTGTCATATAGGATTCCCAGTTAATAGTGGGGTAGTTAAAGTTGCCCATGAATATGGTATTGAGTTGGATGGTTAGTGAGTAATAAATTTAAATGCATGGTATGAGTTTCCTGGGTCATAGAGAGGGACCTATAGCTGGCGAGGAAGTGATATTGGTTCTTGCACCCATGTTGTTTTATTAACTTATTTTATGTAATTTATGTATGTATATTAAGTGAGACCCTGGTGGTCTAGTGGTTAGGATTTGGCGCTCTCACCACTGCGGCCCGGGTTTGATTCCCAGTCAGGGAAGCTTCAACGCATTTTGCGCATAAATCCCTACATCACTCGATGGGTTGCCAACTAGCTTACTGACAGAACCCAGACTATAAAAGTAGCCGAGTCCAAATCCAGCTCCAGACAAGTGACAAGTGGAGTACCTCAGGGTTCAGTTCTGGGACCACTCTTGTTTGGCATCTACTTCTCTGAAGTACAGGCCAACACTAAGGGACTCTGGCTAACAAAGTTCGCAGATGACTGCAAACTGGGAGCCATAACTGAATCCCCAAATTATGTGTATATTCTACAAAAGGGCCTTACATAAACAGATGCCTGGTGCCAGAGCCATGGGCTCAAGCTTAATGCCAAGAAATGTATAGTTATCCCCTTTGGAAAAAAACATGTACCCATTAATTACCACATAAGTGGCAGGACACTAAACATCGAAAGTGTGATGAGAGACTTAGGGACACAGGTGGACAGTGGTCTCACTTTCGATAACCACATCGCCACAACAGTCAGGAAATCCTTCTATGTGGCACACCTCATCACTAAGGGCTTTTCATCCAGAAAAAAGGAGGTCATTGTTCCACTGTACTCATCCCTCATTAGACCCATTATAGAGTATAATGCCCCATTTGGTATGTACCTCTCAAGACATCTGCAACAGCTGGAAAGGCCACAGAAATACCTTACTAAAAGAATCACAGGCCTAAAGCAGATGCCATATGCTGACCTTCTAAAAAAAACTCCAGCTATACTCTGTGGCATATCGTCTACTCAGAGGCAATCTCTGCTTAACATACAAGGCCATTTCAAACCCTGAGCTGTTGGACATGCTCCACTTAAAGAAATCCCAATCCCTCAGAGCCACACGCTCCAGGGATCTGAACCTTGTCATCACAATAAACAAAACATGCTGGAGGGATAGGTTCCTGACCCAGAGACTCCGCATACTCTGGAATAGACTGCCTATATAGGTCAAGCAGAGTGCCTCATTGGCCCTCTTCAAAAGGAACCTTGATGATTGGATGGGGAGATAGGAAATTCACCCCAGGGATCATGTCAGTCGCCCTGCTAGACATGGGTCCAGAGAAGTAAATATTGTGGGAAGAAATATCCAGGGAATTGTTATGGCTAGGCTTGCATAGGCCCTAGGGCCGATAGCCTAGTATCAACCTATGAACCTATGAACTGTGCAATTGTGCATCATTTGCATATGACATAATGGCCATTTGGCATGTCAATCACATAGACCACACCCACTTCTGCACAGGTTGCAGGTGTACAAGGATTTGATTATGCCCTTGAAAAGTAATAACTAAACATTATGTCCCTGATACGATTATTTTAATGCCCGTTATTTTTTTATCTTTGTTATGTGTTTCTAGGGCAAAGAAGGTGAAAGCTAGGGATTATATTGGGTTACACCTTTACTTCTTTGCAAGGGACAGTCCCTCTTCGGGCAGTTGTGTCCTGCAAAAAAAAAAAAACAAAAAAAAAACAAAAAGAAAAACTAAAAAATAGCAAATAACTGGTGATTTTAAGACCAAAAATATTTCAGACGTTTATTTAGTGGTTTCATAAAACTGTTATTTTGTATCTGTGGGGCGAGTGTTAGCATTTTGGGGGCCCCCAGCAAACGTCAAGTTGGGGCCTCCTGGGTACTTCAAGTCTAAGTATCACATTGTTTTTGCCGCCCCTTGCAAGTAACCTTTTAGTTCATGTGCAAGTTTTAGGGGTAGTGCACATTAACTGACTGGTAGCTACACTGTACTTGTATTACAACAGGCCTGTGTACCACATTATGTTCTCCCATCTCACAGAGGGACATTTACAGTTACTCTTATTTAGTTGCAACAATGATGTTTTATAACAGCTCTATGTATAGGGCTGGACTTGGGTGAAATGGAGCCCTAGGCACTGCCTACTGTTTCACCCCCCCCCCCAAAATATACAATTACACCCTCCAGTGCCACTCCTCACATCATACACAACTTTTTTTTCTTCCTTTTCTCACATTTTGCCTTATTCTTCAGCTTATTAAAGAAGCCATAACTTTGTATATGCTCTGAAGTGCATTTTAAAGTTTTGTTTTCCACAACCTTTTCACCCAATGATGGATGGCATAATTAAGGAAAGAAATTCAGTGTTGCTGTTCAACTTTAGTTTTCCTTGCATCCTTTCAACACACCTTTCCTGACAAAGAAAACACAGTAATAATCATTTAGAAAATAACTCACATAAACTATGTCTTCCAGAAGCACTTGCTTGAAGGACTCCTTAAAATGGAGAACATTGACATTTGTGCTGTAACAGAGACTTGGTTCAAGGCAGCAGAAAGCACCCCTGTACTACCAGGCTATAACTCATTCCACACCTTTCGGCCCCAGAACTTGGGCTGAAGCTCCAAAGGCAGTGGTGTTTCCATATTCATAATAGATGCGCACACCTCCAGACTGGTAGCCCAACATAACGCATCAGAGATACTTCAGGTGCAGCTAACACTGGGCAAGACAGCAATTCAGGTCATAGCCTACTATAGGTCCCCAACCATGTCCCAAGATTTGCACTCCATGTTCCTAAGCACCCTGGGGCATATTAGGGTCCAACCTAACACACTATTACTAGGCAACTTCAACTACCCCTCCATTAACTGGGTAAACTACTCATGTACCAATACACTTGCATAACATTTCCTGGTGTTCATTAATTCCAATGCCCTGGACCAGCTCGCTCTTACCCAGACTAGAGGTAGCAGCATCCTTGACCTGGTCCTTACTAACATGGGCGACCGTTACTCTACACCAGTACTCAGCTTCTCCCTGGTTAGATCTGACTACAATCTAAACACCTTGGAAATCCACATCCCCCCCCCCCCCCGCAAAGGTAACCACCAAGAAAAACTTCTCCAAAGCTAACTTTGGGCTCCTAAAAACAGAGGTGGCTACCTTCATGGCACCCATGCAAACAGAGAATAGTTGCATGACCACAGAATCATACACCAATGCACTGTACGAACATGTACACAAATGCATGGATCTCGCCATACCCAATAGAACCAAGATGCTCTCCTCCAAAAAAAGGAAGTCAATCTGGTGGTCCCCTGCCATAAACAAACTCTACAACAGAAGGAGGAAACTGATGCGGAATACGGTGAAGTACCAAGACTGGAAAAACTCCCTTATCAGCCTCAACAAAAAGTTGAGATCCCTCATCAAATCCTCTAAAGCTAGCTATGAAAACAGAATTGCAGCAGATAGTAAAGACAACCACAAGGCCTTCTACAGTTATGTAAAGTATCTCCATGGCAATACCCAGATTTGCTCTGAGCTACTGCACAATGGTACCTCCTATACCGAGCCAACAGATATTGCCAGTATATTGACTGACAGATTCAGTGCCAGCTTTACCCCCCCCCCCCCAAAGGACCAATCACAATACCAGTAGATTGCCAGGCACCCAGTATTACTGCTGCACAGGTTAAAACAGCACTGTCCAAGGCCAGGAATACAACTTCTATGGGACTGACAATATCCCTGGTTGTATTCTACATGAATTACAGAGTGAACTGGCACCTCACCTGTGTGCCCTGTTCAATCACAGCCTCATCTCAGGCTTTGTCCCTACCAAATGGTGCCCTGCTACAGTCATCCTTCTCCACAAAGCAGGAGTGACTACAGACCCTGGGAACTATCTCCCCATTAGCCTGATGAGTCTGATATGTAAAACTATGGAATGCATCCTCATGGACCTAATAAACAAGGATATAGGGAATCTCCAAACTCTGGCTCTCGCACAGTTTGGTTTTGTGAAGGGTAGATCATGCCTGATCAACTTGGTTGACTTATTTCAGTCAGTCACCAGAGCTGTGGATAAAGACAAGGTGGTTCATACAGTCTACCTTGATCTGGCCAAGGCTTTTGATACCATTCCCCACTCAGGAATCATACAAAAACTCACTAAGCTTGGCATCAACCCCTGTATCACTAGGTGGGTTGCAAACTGGCTCACAGATAGAACCCACAGAGTGAAAGTAGCTAACTCCAAGTCAGACTGACGACTAGTCATGAGTGGAGTCCCACAGGGTTCGGTCCTGGGTCTTCTTCTGTTTGGTATCTACTTCTCTGAAGTCCAGGCTAACACGAAGGGACTCTGGCTGACAAAGTTCACAGACGATTGCAAGTTGGGAACTATTATTAACCCCCCAAGTGATGTTGACATCCTACAGAATGGCCTCACTGAGACCAACTGGTGTCAGAACCATGGCCTTAAGCTCAATGCCAAAATATGTGTCGTCGTCCCCCTTGGGAAAAAAACAGTTCACTTGAATTACCACATCAATGGTAGTCCACTGAACACAGAAGGCCTTGTAAGAGATCTAGGAACACAGGTTGACAGCAACCTCTCTTTTGACCACCACATTGTCACTGTGGTCAGAAAGTCCCTCTATGTGGCACATCTCATTACTAAGGGTTTTGCATTCAGGCAGAAAGAGGTTATTGTCCCCCCTCTACTCTTCCCTCATTAGGCCAATCATTGAGTACAATACCTCTTTTGGCATATACCTCACTAGACACCTGAAACAACTGGAGAGGCCACAAAAGTACTTCACAAAGAGTATCCTAGGCCTTAAACACTTGTCCTATATGGACAGACTCAAAAAACTCCAACTATTCTCTGTCTCATATCGCCTACTTAGAGGCGATCTCTGATTGACTTACAAAGCCATGTCTGACCCAGCTCTGTTAGAAATACTACATCTAAATAAATCCCAATCTCTCCGCACCACAAACTCCAGAGACCTCAACCTCAACACCACAATTAACAGAACATGTTGGAGGGACAGATTCATAACCCAGAGACTGCCCATGCTATGGAACAGACTTCCCATACATGTCAAGCAGAGCACCTCGCTGACCCTCTTCAAGAGAAACCTTGATGAGTGGATGGGAAACAGAAAATTTACCTCAGGGATAACTCCAGTGGCTATACTCGACAGATGCACTGGGAACTAAGGTCAGGTGGCACTATACCAGGGTAATCCTATGGCTAGACTTGTAAAGGCCCCAGGGCCATTAGCCTAGTACACACCTATGAACCTATAGTTGTAGATGCTCTGGGATAAACTTTAGAGCATTTTCCCAACCTTTAACTCCAGTGATGGCATAAACAAAAATTATGAGTAAGAAAAGAATTTCAGTATTATTATTGTTTTATTTTCTTTAAAGGAAGACATAAGTTGTGTCCTAGGCTTAATGCTTAAAGCTGACAAAAATAGTTGCTAACAATAAACTAACAAGCCATTTGTTGTGAGCATACAGAGGTCATGTGTGGGAGTACTGCCTGCATTCCTAACCCCCCCCCCCCCAGAAAAGACAGTCAGTGCATGTGCTTTCTTCTGGTGTTAGAGTGACAGGAAAACAGAGGTTCAAATGGCCATAGCCATGTATTTCAACTTACTGCTGTCATGCTTATACATACCATGCCTCCTCACTACTCACACCTATCCCCAAAAGCAGCCACGTGTATACATGCCTGATGTGTGATTGTGAGGAAAGTGAACAGAATAATGATTACAGTAATGTATTGCACTTTGTAGCGTATAGCGAGTTCACTGCCCCTACACATGCTATAGTGACTATCATTGAACTCTTATGGGTTCTGTGAGGAAAATAAAAGAAACAATAACACTGGTCTCAGCCCAAACACAACCTGTAATGATCTCCTTTGTACACCTATATGGTTTGACTGTATTACAAATTAAAGTAATGGCCACACAATCCCCAGCTCTCCATGTAACCTACAGCAACCTTCTGTACACACACTTCTGAGCAGGGTTAATTTTAGAATGGGTGTGGTTGAGAGCAGACACCACTAAGTCCATGTCAAAATCCATTTATAAAGTCTGTGGAGTGACAGCCACTAGACGTCTAGATCTGAATGTTTTGTGATATATTATAACCTTTACTTTTGAAAAATAATCACTTGTTAACTGCATTTTTACTGCTACCCAGAAAAGTAATGTATGTGTCCTGGCACTATTGGGGATGTGCAACGATTAAAATCAGTGATATTTTTTACACACACACACACACACACACACACACACACACACACACACACACACACACACACATACATACACACAAGTCGCAGCAAAACTAGTTTCTCACTTTTTTCAGCAAATGATACATTGTGCATCACTGATACTACGGGTCTATATTATATCCTCGAACGCTTAAAAAAGCGAATGCTGACTGATCAAACTTATTTTCGCGAAACTGCAAAATATCGAAGCAGCAGAAACTCTAATTTTTTCCTAGGGAAAGAATTCGGTTGTCGGTTTCTGTTGCTTCGGTATTTTCAGTGTTATGGTGGAAAGTTACCGGTCAGATTCAGGTAAGTGTGCGATTGTGTGGATGTGAATGTTAGGGTGATTTAGGTGAGTTAGGGTTAGTGCTTGGGTTAGGTGTGTGTGCGATTGAGTGGACATGAGGGTTAGGGCAGATTTAAGTGAGTTAGGGTTAGGGAGCGAGTGAGGTGAGTGTGCGATAGTGACGGACCTTAGGGTTAGGGTTAAGGTAAGTGGGTAGTTAGTGGTGTGTGCATAGTTTAGTGTAGGGTTAGGTATAAGATTTTAGGTGTATGTGTGTGGATTTCTGTTTGTTTGGTGTGCTTGTGTTGTGTGTATGTGTTTTGGATCAGCGATTTTTTTTCCCTGGGAAAAAATCACTGATCTGACAGTTCGAGATTGTAAGCTTTCGCTTAAATTAGGTAGATCAATCAGCGTTCACTTTTTTAAGCGTTCGATGATATAATATAGACCTGATACTACCACACCAGATCAGTGACTGTTGTTTAACAGATGTCAAGCAGCAGCAAGGAGTAAGTCACTTTTATTTAGCTCATTGAGGAGTGATGCATACCTATCACTGTCCCTGATTTTGCCTCATAATGTTGCTCTGTCCCTTGTAAAAAGTTTGATTTGATGGTAAATCATTCAGGAGTACAGTTAATAAATCCCGGCATCAGTTCCATATTTCTTATTGTCCAAACAATGCATGCTAAATATGTTGTTCTGTTTACTTTTAATTGAATTAGAGTACTATTAAAAATTTGCTTCTGATTTTGAGCTTTTACTCTGCTATTATTTTGGGCTTTGCCTAGAATTCTTGAGCTGTGGTTGTACAGTGGTTAGCATTGTTGCCTCACAGTAAGATGTTGTCCAGTTCAATGCTTCGCTGGAGTGCCTTCTGTACAGAGTCAGCATGTCCTCCCTGCAGTTGAATGAGCTTTAAAGACATGTAGTAGGTTTTGTGCGTGTGTGCCTTCTGTGAAGGTTGGGTGCTGGGCTGGCAACTTGGCACTGTAAAACTATACTGGGAGAAGCTGAAAGACTAGAATTCTTGAGCAAAGAAGTTGAGAGTTATAATATCTGGTGTTCTGCCAGTATTTATGAAACTCCCTGAAGACTGGAAGCATCAGCTCTTCTTGTAAACCAAGGTATGCACTGAGATTAGTCACCCTGGGCTGCTGATCTTTAGTGCTAACCTTGTTCACGTTCATTATCAGCTTTATCCTAACAGTGTCATTTCACAGCCCTATGCAGTTAAAGAGCGTAATTAAAAAGAAATACATTTACCCCTCATTTTTCATCAACCAACAGCAGCTTTTGTGGGGTCCCCACACAAGGGTGATTAAGGGAGCATCTACTGCAGCCATGGGTATTGCAGGTACCTAAAGCTAGCCATGTTGTTAGTTTTAGTGGAGATAATGTCCATCAGCAGGATTTAACTAAACTAGGGGCACTATGTCAGTGGTAAAATATTTAATGGAAATGTGAAGCCTGTTACTTGACAAAACACTGTTACTATATAGGTTCATAGGTTGGTACTAGGCTATTGGCCCTAGGGCCTATAGAAGCCTAGCCATAACAATTTCCTGGCTATTTCTTCCCACACTGTTTACTTCCCTGGACCCCTGTCTAGCAGGGTGACTGACGTGATCCCTGGGGTGAATTTCCTTTTTCACATCCAATCAAAGTTCCTTTTGAAGAGGGCCAAAGAGGTGCTCTGCTTGACATGTATGGGCAGTCTATTCCAGAGTCTGGGGTGTCTCTGGGTCAGGAACCTCTCCCTCCAGCATGTTTTGCTTATTGTGATGACAAGGTTTAGATCCCTGGAGCGTGTGGCTCTGAGGGATTGGAATTTCTTTAAGTGTAGCATGTCCAACAGCTCTGGGTTTGACATGGCCTTGTATGTTAAGCAGAGATCGTCTCGGAGTAGACGATATGTGACAGAGTATAGCTGGAGTTTTTTAAGGTGGTCAGCATAGAGCATCTGGTTTAGGCCTGTGATTCTTTTAGTGAGGTATTTATGTGGCCTTTCTAGCTGTTGCAGATGTCTTGTGAGGTACATACCAAATGGGGCATTATACTCTATAATGGGTCTAATGAGGGATGAGTACAGTGGGACAATGACCTCCTTTTTTTCTGGATGAAAAGCCTTAGAGAGTTAAGCTCTTTCAACCATTACTGGTCTTCATCAGAACTACTAATTACTTGTAAATCTGCTTCTTAAGTAACCTTAGTGGCGCTGTTCATACAATATGTTTATGCACTAATATGATTGTATTTAATTAAGACCTTATATTTTATTGATGCATTCTTTTAAAGTATAGTCTTTTATGTATTATGAATATCACGCGTAGGTGACTCTTTTCATAGTCATTTAACCATTTGCACATACATCTGTATATACGTGTTAGTATGCTTTTAAATATTAATGAGTGGTTTTGGCACTACTAAGGTTACTTAAGAAGCAGATTTACAAGTAATTAGTAGTTCTGATGAAGACCAGTAATGGTTGAAAGCGCTTAACTCTCTGTGTATGCCACTTTTGTATATTCGTTTGTTACGAGTCTGCTTATCGAATTTGTCCGTGTTCGTGTTTATATATTTTTTTGTCATTAAACTGTGGATTACTATTGGCAGTCGTTTGGCTCCTGGCTTTTTTGGAGGTACTGTGAAGTTTATCCTTTTCTGATGTCGTTTTCGGCCGTGGAGGACACCGGTGCTACTGTTGCAAACATGGAATTTTCAAACACGAATATTACCAATGATGATGCTATGGGTATGACTGAAAATGTTCCTGAGATACGCGGTAGTATCATTTGTTTGAAAGAAGAATTAGCGGAGCTTAAAGGCGAGCTTGCAAGACTTGTTTTCTTGGTTAACAAGGTATTATCGGGTGACAAACCTGGTAAAACTATTACAACTAATACGCACATTACTTCAGCGGAGAATTCCGAAGTTTTAGCTCTTCCTATGGGCTTAACTGATTCGAGTGGTTCAATTACGGAAACTTATAGCGCAGTGAAGACAGGCAAGAACATCAATGTACCAGCCAGCGAAGGTGAGGCGTTGAATGAAAGTATTGACATACCAAATGGGCAGAAAGTACATAGCCAAGAGCAATTTAATGTACTAGATATTACAGCACCATTTTCGAGTAGCAACATAGACATGACTGATATTACTTTTGATTTCTCTATTTATGACATAGACTTGGAAGCTAAAAGAACAGGTACTAAACCTAAGCGAGTACTTCCAACTAAGACTTATTTAGCAGTTACTGAGAAAAATATCAAGAGTACTGTTCCATCTACTTTTAAACCACGTGTCACTGCAGCACAGCATGAGTTGAGTTCAAAAGAAAAACAATTTAATCAGTTTTTGAACTGCAATTATGATATAGACAATACTGAAGTTAAGAACACCAATGACAACAAGAAAATCAATGTTAACATTGACTTTGATGAGACTGGGAATCTCAAAAGTTTGATTTATGCACTTGGAAAGAAGTTAAAAACTATCAATGGACTTAAAATTGATAATGCATATTTTTCTAAATGTGTTGATAGTAAGATTGTCCCGATGGGGTTAAGATTTTTTAAACAACCCATGAGTATTGACTTAACTGGTACCGTTAAAGATGAATTTAATTTGTTTTTTGAAGAATGTGGGTTTAATTATATGCGTTTAATTATTAAAAATAATGATGAAAGACTAAGTAATTTAATATAGGATGCTGAGAAGCTCAACACACGTATAGTTCATGATTTATTATTTACAGAATGGGAAAGGTTATATAATAAGCAATTTTTAGAAGCAGAGAAATTGATTGACAAGGCAAGTCAACGTAAATCAAAAAAATTGTTAAGGGATAGGGAACAATATAATAAAGGGATAGCATACACTTGGCCTAGTGCTAAGAATGACATGAAACAAGGAATCAATAATCGCTATAAAAATTATTACAACTATAACCATCATAACCATTCTAATTACAACAGTGTTAATTATAACAAAAAAGATGATTTTGGATATCAGGAACGTGAAGGGATAAGGGGTCAATATGAGAAACAGGATTTTCAGAGACATCCAAAAGATACAAGTCCACCGTATCAGAGAAAAAATCCCTTCAACAGGAAGGGATACAATTAAAATTAAAATTACCAGAATTATTGACCCCAATTCATAATAACATTATCATTAATAATAACAATAACATTAATATCAATAATGATGTGACTGATGGAATATATGACCAACCAGTAAATAGTATTAATCAACATTTTGTGAAATCCAGTCACACGTTGATGAATATAAACAGCAACAATGACAACCAAGATGATGAAATAATTACTAATGGAAATGTTTACACTTACAAAAATTTTAACATTTATAATTATTCTAATATTGTAATTAACAGTGTGTATTTTGATTTATTTGTGAAGGGTATGAAATTTATTCCTAACCCAAATTTTAACTTAACTGAATTATTGATAGATTTTAAGAAGTAGGTTAGAAAGATCAATTTGGAAGTATTCTTTAATAATTCATCAAAAACTGAATATACTAATACTAGATCTAGTTATTTGAGCAATAAACCTAGTACTTTTACACCACCTAATCATCCTACTATAGATACTTTTGATAGAGTAGTAACAAGGGAATTATATCAGGAATGTATTAACTTGAAACAGATTACTAATATTAATAATTTATCAAAAAATGAATTGAAGTTATTAAACGAAATAAGGAATGATAACAACATTAGAATTATGAAACCAGACAAGGGGGGAGGGGTAGTACTTTATGATAACATACAATATATTAAAAAAAATATGATATTTTGTATTTATCAGGTAATTATGAGACAATCTCCCTTAATGAATTACATATAGCTTATCAACGTATTGATTCATATATAGAGGAATATTTATTAGATGGTTGTATTACTGAAGAAATTTATAAATTTATAAAGGTTAAATTTCCTAAAGTAGGTTCACTTATAGGAAATACCTAAAATACATAAAAATACTATAGACCCCCCGTTTAGACCAATAGTTGCGGGTAGTTATTCCAAAACATTTTATATTGGTAAGTATATAGACATTCAATTAAAAAGTATGTATTCGACTATCAAACATATGGTTAAGGATTCTTGGGTATTTCTAGCTAACTTTCCAATAGATATAGTAAAAAACAGTAATAATTTCACTACTTGTATAACCACAGTTACAGTGGATGTTATTGACTTATTCTCATGTATCCCCAAGCAGGATGGCCTAGAGGCTTTTAAAAATAGTATAGTTAAACATACTACTCTTGACTGGGATGAAATATGTTTATTGGTGGAAATTATATCTATTGTATTAGATAATAATTGTATATATTTCGAAGGAGAATATTTTAAGCAAACGAGGGGGGTAGCTATGGGGGCAGCTTGTGCCCCCATATATGCTAACCTCATTATGCTACATTGGGAGGACACCATTTTGTTCCCCAGTCAATATTTCACACATGTAAGATACTATTCAAGGTTTCTTGATGATATTTACATCCTATGGGAAGGTGAGCAAGAAATGTTGCAACAATTTATAGGATTTTTAAATACAAGTAGTGAATATTTAAAATTTACTTATACTGAAGGTAAACATGGATTACCATACCTGGACACCCATATCTCTTATAATGATGGTAATGCATATTCCACCATTCATAGGAAGAGTACTTTCTCTAATAGCTATTTAGCATACAGTAGTTGTCATCCACATAAAGTTAAACAAAATGTTTTTAAGGGGCAATGTGTCCGTGTAGCACGTATGGTATCCAACTTCGAAGATATGAAAAAAGAATTACAGTTTATTAAAAGTTTATTTACTCAAAGAGGATATCCTGAAGAAATGACGGACGCAATAATAACATACGTTACAAACCAATGGAATATTAAATATAGACCACTTTTGGGAGTTGGTGATATAATTTTTCAAAATGATGATATAAATTCCCACACAAACATATTAAATAATAATTATCATAAAATGTTTATACTACAATATAACATGGGTGTAGACCAGATTAAAAAGATTATTTATAAATTTTGGTATTTGATTAGTAGTGACAGTAGTTTAATAAAATTATTGTGATCTAAACCTAACTTTATATATAAAATCGGTAAAAATATGAAATATCTTTTGGAACATAGACATATAGAGGGGAAAAATAAAAACTATTTAAGTAATAACACAAGAAGTAGTAAATGTGGGTTCTGCAATCAATGCATATATATGTCTTTGGAAAATAAAATAAAATTACGGAATGGCTTAAAATCTAATATAAAATGTAGATATGGTAATTGCAATACAAAAAAATGTAATATATTTAGCAAAATGTAGTAAATGCTCAGGTTTTTACA
Organism: Protopterus annectens; assembly: GCF_019279795.1. Lineage (NCBI taxonomy): Eukaryota > Metazoa > Chordata > Ceratodontiformes > Protopteridae > Protopterus > Protopterus annectens. The sequence continues at coordinate 308,968,502 of NC_056744.1, forward strand.
TTGGAAAGACAGAAAGATGTCTTAAAAAACGTATATATGACCATATATATAGTATTAAGACCAAGGATAAAACTAATGCACTATCCAGACATGTAGAGACTGAAGGTGTTGATCATAATTTTATGTTTAGTATTCTTGACACTATTGAAATAGATCCTAGAGGTGGTGATTTTAAAAGTTTACTTGCATATAAAGAAACGTGGTGGCAGATATACTTAGATGCCACCACTTTTCCTGGTTTAAATGAATTTATATCTACTAAATCGTTATTATTAGTATAAAGTGAGATATTTAATAAGAATAAGATATATAATAATTTATTTATTTATTAATAATTTATTTATTACTTGTTAATATTATTATTTGTTTGCAAACGTATTTATAAATGAATTTATAATCATGTGTAACAATATTTATATATACAAATAATACATTTTTACATCATATGTAAAATAATAAAGTTTTTAGTTAAGACTTATAAATAAGTTTTATGAAATTTATATGAAATTTTAATATTTTTTTAACATATTTTCAAACATAAAATTCTTTATATACGTTGGTTGAAGTATGATTATATAACAGTCCATGCTCACCTTCGCTGTCTATGTTGCTGTTATAGTTATTGTTATTATTACCATTATTGCTTTTATTATCATCATCATTATTATTGTTACTTAAAATACCAGTTATTTAATTAACTAAATATTATCATCTAGAATATTATCATTTGGATTTATTTGCACATTAATACATATATTTTGTCATTACTAGTTAACATATATTCTTCTTTATATATTTCTTATATATTCTTTATATAATTTCTACATATTTTTTATATTTTTTTATGCATTAATAGGTTCGTTGATGTTCGCGTTACACTGTTCATACAATATGTTTATGTACTAATATGATTGTATTTAATTAAGACCTTATATTTTATTGATGCATTCTTTTAAAGTATAGTCTTTTATGTATTATGAATATCACGCGTAGGTGACTCTTTTCGTAGTCATTTAACCATTTGCACATACATCTGTATATACGTGTTAGTATGCTTTTAAATATTAATGAGTGGTTTTGGCGCCACTAAGGTTACTTAAGAAGCAGATTTACAAGTAATTAGTAGTTCTGATGAAGACCAGTAATGGTTGAAAGCGCTTAACTCTCTGTGTATTCCACTTTCGTATATTCGTTTGTTATGAGTCTGCTTATCGAATTTGTCCGTGTTTATATATTTTTTTGTCATTAAACTGTGGATTACTATTGGCAGTCATTTGGCACTTATTGGTGTGCTCCTGGCTTTTTTGGAGGTACTGTGAAGTTTATCCTTTTCTGTACTCCACTTGTCACTTGTCTGCAGCTGGATCTGGAGTCAGCTACTTTTACAGTGTGGATTCTGTCAGTAAGCCAGTTTGCAACCCATCGAGTGACGTAGGGATTAATGCCCAGCTTAGTAAGTTTATCTATGATTCCAGAGTGGGAGATGGTGTCAAAGGCCTTGGCGAGGTCCAGATAGGCTGTGTAGACTGCCTTACCCTCATCCACGGCTCTGGAGACTGATTCAAAGAAGTCAGGTTCAGGAGACAAGATTGGCCCTTCACGAACCCAAACTGGGTGGGGTCCAGTGTTTTAAGGTTGCCAATGTCTTTGTTTGTAAGTTCCATGATAATACGTTCCATTGCCTTGCAGATCAGGCTCGTCATACTGATGGGGCGGTAGTTCCCGGGATCCAAGGTGGATCCCCCCTTGTGGAGTGGGATGACTGTGGCTGTGTGCCACTCAGTGGGCATGAAGCCTGAGGTGAGGGTATGATTAAACATGACACTTAGGTGAGGTGCCAGTTCATTTTGTAGTTCATGTAGTACACAGCCCGGGATGTCATCTGGTCCCATAGATGCTGTATTCTTAGCTTTGGAGAGTGCGTTTTTTACCTGTCTACATATTTTACATATCTAGGGATGCCTTTGAATTTTAAAGGAGGTATAGTTAAGAATTATTATTATCCACGACTTATTAAGTACACAAGAGTTATATATTAGCTACTGTTGGTTTGACAGACATATTACAACATATCAAAATAAGATAACTTGCTGTGGTCGGAGACGCCAGCAACTGCAGGGTTCCCTGGTGCCTAAAGTCGACTATGTGTATCTGAAACGCCTATATGAAATAGCAAAAACTACAAAAAAAAGCTTTTATTTTGGCAAAAAAAAAATGGAATTTTGCCCTTTCACCGGCCGTGGGTATCTTTTACTTTGCACAATCTTAAGTTTTTACAAAAAATGTCCCACTATAGGGATGTGAAAAGGTAGCAACCACAGCATTACAAGCAGCAGCGTCTGGAAGACACACAACTTCCCTAACAGTCTGAGGACTACACAAAACCGGTGCGCTCCACTCTACTACCGCCGCCAATTGGACCCCTATAATATGACCCTCACAGTGCAACAAAAGGTGTATAGGTCAGCAAGCTACCACAACCAATCGAATAGAAGAGCGTCTCTCTGACAACTAATCAGATCGTTAATGCTACCCTTGGCGACCAGCGGGTTTAACTGTAGTGACTAGTAAGCTAGGCTGTGAGGAGCAGTCACGTCGAGTCTTTATGACGTGAGACTGTACCGTTCGGCATGTTACTAGTAGAGCCTGGCTTGTATATCGGGGATGTGGCAACAGCGGCAGATGTTGGACAGCTGGCGGCTCCTGGAATCACGCATGTGCTTACAGTGGATACGGAGCCACCGGTATTGCCTGAAGCGATCGCACACTTATGGCTGCCCGTACGTGACGATGCCGGTGCCGACTTGCTTAGTAACCTGGACCGGTGCGACCGATTCATACGGGAGGCGGTGGGCACGCACCGGGGCGCTGTGCTCGTGCACTGGTGAGCAGTTGGGAGTGGCATGTTCGTTTATTGGGGGAAATTTATTTCTGGTTATTAATTAAGTGGAATTTCAGTTGCTGTGCTATACTGCTTGGGGTGGGGAAATTGTGATGTGATGGCGTTACTGAGATGCAGGGGAGTGGACAGTAGTGCTGCATGGATACAGGGCGCAATGTACCACAGGTGGGCATTGCTGAGATACAGGGCAGTGGACAGCAGTGCTACATGGTTACAGGGCGCTACATAGCACAGGTGGGCATTACTGAGCTATAGGACATTTGGCAGCAGTGCTGCATGGTTACAGGGCAATACATACCACAGGTAGGCATTACTGAAGTACAGGACAGTGGATAGCAGTGTTGCATGATTACAGGGCAATACATACCACAGGTGGGCATTGCTGAGATACAGGGCAGTGGACAGCAGTGCTACATGGTTACAGGGCGCTACATAGCACAGGTGGGCATTACTGAGCTATAGGACATTGGACAGCAGCGCTGCATGGTTACAGGGCAATACATACCATACGTGGGCATTACTGAAGTACAGGACAGTGGATACCAGTGTTGCATGATTACAGGACAATACATACCACAGGTGGGCATTGCTGAGATACAGGGCAGTGGACAGCAGTGCTGCATGGTTACAGGGCGCTACGTAGCACAGGTGGGCATTGCTGAGATACAGGAGAGTGGATCGCAGTGCTTCATGGTTACAGGGCAATACATACCACAGGTGGGCATTACTGAAGTACAGGACGGTGAACACCAGTGCTGCATGGTTACAGGGATCTGTGTAGCATAGGTGGGCATTGCTGAGATACATGGCAGTGCTGCATGGTTACAGCGAACTACATAGAGGTGGGCATTACTGATATACAGGTGATGGCAGTGCCACCTGCCACTACAGCAGAGGGGGGAATTTTTGTGTACTGCTGAGATGCATGAAAGCAGGCAGCAGTGCTGCCCCACTCTACTGTCTACTGCCTGTAGTCCTGCATCTCTTTGTGCATTACTCAGGCTCAGGGGAGTACAGCCTTACTGAGGTCCAAGCAGGCATCGGTGGTGCACAGTTACAGGGCAGTTTGTGATAGAGTGGGGCATTTCTTTGTTATATTTTGCATCCCAGTGCTTTGGGGCATCATTTCTGGTAGCAAGAGAAAGTACAGAGAAGAGCATACTTTTGACATTTTTATTCCAGCTTTCTGGTAAAGGGTACACCTAATGTGAAATTCCACCATGAAAGTATAGAGTCATGGAGCACATGAACTCAGCAACTAGGGTCTATGGAATGTTGTAGATAGGATTCAGAAATGTATGCTGCCATGAATTTTCATTCAACATTTAATATTTGTAGAGTAATATATTTTTGAAAGACTTTTAATGCCCAGTTGTACCATGGAAAAGTTAGGAGTAGCAGAATAACATGACTGGTACATCTGGTTTCTTTCTTAGACTATGTTGTGTTTTAACCTAAGTAATCTAAACTAATTAGAGTGCTTTCAGACAGTTTTGTAACACACTGATTGAAAAGAATCTACTTATACCAAATTTGATGGGTGTTGTATAAGTAAAGGTCTTGTAGAATTGATGTGATTAAGGTGCATACATTACTCTTGTCTTATGATAGGTAAATGTGGAGTTTTTTAATAGTTTTGAAGCGTTATCTATTGGCAGATGATCATAGTTTTGAGAAAGTAAATCCAGAGTTTGGGGATGGCTGTGGAAAAGGTATTTTTACTGCCTGATGCTTGGTGAGTTTTGGTGGAACAGAAGTGCAGCTGTTTAAGGTGGTGCTGGAAGCTTGTGCATTTCAGATGCTCAAACATCGTTGAGCGAGTAAGAAATTTTGGCCTGAGGTACAACTCTGTATTTTTAATGGTCATGTTCTTCAGAACAGTGACAACCATAGCCTTTGCATTGTGAAACAGTCTGGTTTATACCTTGTACATGGGTACACATTTTTGATTATTTTTTTTTAACCACCATTTCTGGATAGAACTGGGGTTTATGTTTTTAAGCTGGAGGTTTTGTTGGATTCCCTGATTGAGTAACTAAACAATATCTAGCTTTTTGAGGTAGTTACAGGAGTTGTTCTAACTAGCAAGTTCTCCAGAGTATGTAGTTTACAGCTCAATTTGTAGATGCAGCATTATTGCTGTAATAGACTAGAGAATGTTTATCTTATTGTAGGAATTAAGCACTACCACAATTTTTCTACAGGTAGCTATTGTAAGTAGTGAAGTTTGAGGGGCCCCAGTACTGATCCTTTGATACTTCTGCTGCAGTGAGAAAGTCTTGTAGGATCGAACAGTGATAAGTCTGCGTTCAGAGGTAGCATTCATTTCAGATGTTCATTTGGTCTATGATGAAAGAAAGCTATAGAGACTGTTCAGGATCAATAAGAGGGTCTTGTAGTACGGTCTTCATCCTTCTCAAAATTTGATTAGGGCTTTATCTGTCTTGTGACTAGTATGTAACAGCCAAGAATTCTGGCAGCAGTCCTTTTGTTACTTGAAGAGGTAGTTAGTTGTTGTTTACATATAGCATTTTTCAAAGATTTTTGCGGAGTAAATGGATGTACACTTAAACTTTCAAATTTTTGTTTTTCAGCATCTCTTGCAGATAGGATTGTGATAAATGTTTTCTTACAGAACAGAAAGGTACTTCATTTCACTAACATTTCTATAAGCCTGGTGATATGCAAATCAGTAACTTTAGCAAATGAGTTTTAGGGCCTTAGGGGAGTGCACATGATGAAGGGGGCCATTTGAACTTGAATTTCAGAACTTCCAAGGTTAGTGATTGAGAAGAATTGTAAGTATTTTCTGCGCATTCATTTGTGTCTTGGAGACTGGGCTTGCACAGTAAGATGGGAGAGGTGTATGCTGGGAAGACGGGTTAGTGACTTTTTTTTGTGGTGTCGCTGCAGAGTTCAGTAGGAGTTGTATTACAAATCTGTTCTGTTGTGGTTCTGAGGACTATGGTGGATAGCAGTAAGAACAAAAGAACTCCACAGTGCAGGTATAGGACTGAGCTTGAGCAGTGTCAGTGGGAGGGGTAACATCTACAGGCTTATTTATTTGCAATAGTTTGAAGAATATAAAGGGAAATATATTAGAGGTCTGGTGGTGTTTGGAGTTAAGATCTAAATGTCCTACTTTATTGAGGGGCACTGTTAAACTGCGTAACTTTTGTACAAAATGCATTTAAGTGCAAGTGAAAGAGTGACGAACTTCAGCTAACAACTGCGGAGTTCTTCAGCTGGGGGTGTACTTTGTGGTTCTGCTTCCTTGGGTAAAACACTGAAGGATTTTTTGGTGTCTCCACCCTGATATCCTCTAATTGTGCATGAAGATTTGGCTGCTGTGAAGAATTCTTTGAAATGGAATGGAACAAGGTAAAAAAAGTGATACGTTGTACACATGTTATCATTGTCTCAGTCAGGCAACACGCTTGGCTAGACCTGAAGATTGTGGGTTCTGTCCCTACTTTGGCTGCTTAGATTATTATGGCATTAGTGAAACTACAGTATATAATGGAGTGGGATGATTTCACTTTGAGCTGCTATCACCCTCCTCTGAAGTTGAATTTCTAGTCTTTTTTTTAATTTCATCCAAGTCTTTTTGGTTTCTAATACCATGATGGGAATGGACCCCATTCCTAAGTCAAAGTACGATTAAATTTCATGGAATTAGCATTGTTTCAGTCTTTGATGTCAGCCAGAAGTGCTCTTTGCAGCACTTGCAGTGTGCCCAGAAATGACTCCTGCAATTTGTACAAAGTTACATGTATTGTTAACATATCTAAATACTCTTGGAACTGTCTGGGTATCTTTCTTCCACATTGCTCCTGTTTCTGCCTGCAAATCCTGATATTTTATGACTTTGTATCTCTCTGTATGCAAGACACTGTAGTCACTGGGTGTGGCAATTTCACTGCTCAGTGCTACTTTTGTCTTCTTTTCATGGACCACTATATCTGGTTTTCTAGCATCTGCCTTTTGAACTGCTGGTGATGGATGATCCCATGTGATGTAACTTCTTCATTTTCTGTGATGCTTTGTGGTTCATGTTTCCAGTGTTAATGTTTGCACAATCCCCAGTGCAACAGTCTTGCCACATTAACCTCTATACTTCCCCTCCTCCCCCAGTACCCCTGGCTCCCAGCCTCCTCCCTTCCCCATAAACCCTATCCCCATCTCTGCCATAAAAAAACTTCTTCTAAAATTAAAACCATGCTCCAGTGCCCCTGATACAATACTGTCCTACTTACTAGGACAGCCTCAGAAACCATTGCCTTCCCCATCTGCAACCTAATAAATCGATCAATTTCAGAATGCCATGTTCCCCAGCTCAGGAAAAAAGCCTATATTATTCCACTCCATAAGGGGGGGCAACAATAATAACATCTCCAACTTTCGTCCCATCGCTATCCTGTCCCCTATTTCTAAACTTCTTGAAAAATGCATCCACCTTCAACTCCTACCCTATCTTAGTAATAATAACCTTTTTACTTTCCCACCCAGCATGGATTTCCGACCCAGCCATAGCACCACCACCATTCTCCTCTCCTTCCTAGAAACCATAAACAAAGCCCGAGACTCTGGTCATATTGTATCCACTCTCCTCTTAGACCTCTCTAAGGCCTTTGACACCATCTCTCACAATCTTCTCCTTGATAAACTAAATCTTTCCCACTCCTCTATTAACTGGTTCACCAGTTACCTGTCTGATAGGCAACAAGCAATTAAGTGGAAAAAAGCTACCCCACAATTCCTAAACACTCCCACAGGTGTGCCCAGGGCTCAATTCTAGGTCCCCTTTTATTCAATATTTTCATTAGTGACTTCCACCATGCCATCCCTAATGCCAGTCTCATCCAAAGTGCAGACGACTCTACTGTAATCTGCTCTGCTACCTCCATTTCCTCATTAACAAAATTAACCTAAGACACTTTCTCTTCCACTGAACAATGGATCCTAAACAACCATCTAGCACTGAATGCTACCAAGGCTAAACTAATGATATTCCTCCCCTCTAAAAGCATTACCCTAGGCAATAATGCTTTCTCTATCACCAGCCAAAACAGTACTCCTGTTGAAACAGTCTCCAGTTCTAAACTATTAGGAATTCTCATTGATGACCAACTGAAATTCGATACCCATCTCCACGCAAGCATCAAAAAAACTCACGAGAAATTGGGCATGCTTTACCGCCACAACCATTTCATCTCTCCCTCCACCGGGCTTGTTCTTGCCAACACATACCTAATCCCTTCCGTCCTGTATGGGGCCTCTGTCCTTACTAACCTGCAAACCTCCCTTAAATCAAAACTTTCCTCCTGTTACTATAACATTTCAAAATTCGCAACTGGCCACAGATCAAATACCCATCACTGCATCTCCTTGCGCCAACTGAACTGGGTAGAACAGACCAATTATCTTACCTACAGTCAACTCATCCAAGCACATAAACTTATTTTTAGTCCCTCTCTCTGCCCCTGTCTTGCCTCTTCCTTCCAAATGCACCTTCCTAACAGATGCCTATGATCCAACTTTCAAAATCTAATAGAACTACATAAACCTGCCCACCCTCCAGGGAAACATCTTCTATCCTTCTGCCTAGCTTGTCACTGGAATTCTCTCCCACCTCTTATCCGTACCACAAATAGTCTCTCTGTCTTCAAAGCTTTACTTCACTCACACAATCTCACAATGGGAATGTTCTTGCTCCCATCCTTCATAACTTCCTTGACTATACTCATCTCTATACTAAACACATCTGTTAATAGCCTCCTACAGCCTCGTAATTTCTGCAACAATTTTCAATTTTCGTTCTTTATCATATATATAATTGTTATAATTGTCATACTCTAGTAGTAATTTCATTTGTTTGAAAGTCTTTTTCATGCATTTGCACCCTCAAACACCAATTTTACTGCAACTACTGTTACCTGCAGTTTTCTAACTCATTTATTAATCTGTAAGTTTTGTAATCTTTGCAATTACTTTCCACCTTAGGTTAATTTAAAACTAGACTCAAACAACATTTGTCACTTAACTGGCTATATCAGTGTATCAAGCCTGGCTAACTCTCTCTAGAATGTGTAAAAATCTGTTAACCAGTTTACTGTGTAATTTAATTTAATCCTGACTTGTGCTCAGGATTAACTGTAACCTGTGGAATTTGTTTAACTTGCTTGCTTATGTAATCTCTGTAAATAGTCTGTTTGCAATATGTAAAGCTGGTATTATGTAATGCTGTATCTGCTTACCCTTGGAGTTTTTCGGACTATCCCGGTCAACAAATGTAAAATGAAATAAAATTATGTAATTTTCAATATTTGTATTTTCTGGAGCTTTTCTCCCCAGGACTCCATTGAAAACAGGTTCCACGTGGCCCAATGGACCATCCTGGTAAACAAACTGCAAATAAATAAATAAATAAATATTGTGCCTTTCAGTATACAGTCCTTCTGCCATTAGTATATCACAACCAGCAAGATATGCGACTGTTTACAATTCTGTTTTACAAAACCTACATTTGTCTGTTTCTCCCACATGTTCATTGGACTTGGGCTGCCAATATGAACCTTTCATCTCTCGGTTTGAATTCACCTCTCCTTAACCATTCCTGCATTTGATCCTGATCAGCATGAGGTTCTTCCAGTATTTTTCTATACTTGCAACTATATTTATGCATTTTCCACATTTCTTGCCTTCTCATATGATCCTTCACCTTATATTCTTTCTTTTGTTTTTTGGCGCATTCTGTTGCTGCCTGATTTCTATCTACTTCTGGTTTGATTTCCATTCCTGCTTGACGCTGATATGCTTCTGCTGGATTAAGCAGAGAAGTCATCCTAGATTTATTCTCCTCGTGTTTCAGAACTTTCACTATGTTTTGATCTTGTGAGGTCAGCCGATACATGTGCAGTCCCATGATTGCAGATCTGTACATGTAATCAATTTCAAGGAAGCCCATCCCTCCTTCGGAACAGTGAATATATAGTCTTGGTATGCACTGTTTATTATGAATCATTTGATGAGCATGAAGCATCCTTCTTGTTTTCCTGTCTAATCTGCCCAACACCTTTGAGGTCAGTCAGTCATTCTAAAACTGTAAGTTAGAACAGGAACAGCAACTTGGTTTATAGCTTGAATTTTGTTCCTAGATGTCAACGCTGTTTTCAGGATTAATTTAAGTCTTCTAAAGTATCCCTTACTAAGCTTTATTTGCATTTGTTCATGTTTTATTCTTGATTCTTCACTAATTCCAAATATTTATACACTCCCACTTGCTCAAGTTCTTTTATATCACATTCCTGTCCCAAACTGATGTTTTCTTGGTGCTGCTGTTTTCCTGCTTTAAAGGTTGCTTTTGCACATTTATATCATCTGAAAAAGTTTTGACAACTTACAGTTGTGCTTTCAGTTCCCCATCTGATGAGCTATACAGTTTTAAATCATCGACAAAGAGAAGATAAGTCTTTACACTTTATTTTGTAGTAGCCAAATTGTAGCCATGGCCTAGGCTTTTAAGTAGACAGTGTAATGGGTTAAGGGCAAGACAGAATAGCAGTGGTGACAGAGCCACCCTGGAATATTCTGATTTGAATTTTTATCCGTAAGATAATAATTTGCTCTTTATCATGGTAGAGGCCGTGGTGGTGCAGCGGTTAGTGTTGTCGCCTCACAGCAAGAGGTTGTCCCATTTCATTCTTGGCTGGAGAGCCTTCTGTGTGGAGTCTGTATGTCCTCCCCATGGTTGAGTGACGCTAAAGACATGCAGGTAGGTGCGAGCGTGAATGAGTGTGCCTTCTTTGAAGGTTGGGCGTCGGGCTGGCAACTTGGCACCGTAAAAAGCCACTGCCAATCATGAGCAGACCAGAGTTCCGCTGTGGTGACCCTTAACCGGGAAAAGCCGAAAGACTTTTATCATGGCTTAATTGCAGAGTGGTCTGCCACTGTTTCATGGTCACTGTAATGTAGTCAGTCAGTGTAGGCTGTGTCTTATACATTTTATGCACTCTTTAATCTATGAATGTGGGATATTATCAAATGCTTTTTTGTAGTCAGTCCATGCCATACTTGGTTTCTTCCCCTTTTTACAGTTCTTCACTCTGACTTTATTTAACAACAAATGATCCTTTGTTCCATATGACTTTCTTTTATTGCCCTTTTGTTCTACTGCCATAATTGAGTTGTCTTCTAAATGACTATAAACTCTGTAGGCTTCAATTCCCGTACATAGGTTATACATCGTTGGAAGGCAAGTTATTGGCCTATAATTTTTAGGGTAGCTTGCAGGTTCACTTTTGAATAGGAGCATTGTTTTTCCTGTTAGCCAGGTTGTTGTCTGTTCGGGGTGGGCATATAAATAGTTCTAACTCATGGGTAAATATTCGTGCAAAGATGTTAATACTTTTAACCAGAAGTTAGGTACTGCATCTTGGCCTGGGTTTTTCCAGTTACATGCTTTTCTTAACTTTGTTTCAATCTCTCTGGCTGTTACTTCATTCTATTTCATATCTTGTACCTTTAAACTTCTTATTCTTTCTTTTACTTCTATCCATTTAGCATCTTCATAAATACTACTCCAAAATATATATATTTCTTCTTTTTTGTGGTCTTTCAATTTCTTTTACCTTGTTTCCCACTTCTCTATAAAACTTTTTTGGGTCATCAATAAATTGCTTATTTTGTCCTTTTCCTTTATATTTATCTGCATGTCGTCTACGTTTTTGCACTTGTGTTGATATTTTTAGTTTATTAGCAGTAGTGCACCATAGATTCTGATCTGTTCTAATACCGCACATTGCTTTTCTCATGCCTAGCTTTCTAAGTATTCTAACAGTGGCACTTCTTTTCGTAAATGCTTTATAGTTTTCTCTATTTGATACTTCCATGATGGTATTCAATTTCTCCCCTTCATTTTCCTCACTACCCTGTGTTCTTGTGGTAGAACTTTATCAGTTATTAATTTAGCTGCCCAGTAATATATCCTGTTTACTTCTGTTATATCACACGGATCTCTATGGACAGTCCTAATTACTGTGTTCATTTTTTTTTTTGTCAAATTTCTGACCTTTTGGGCTTTACTGACCTTCTGCAGTCTATTTCTTTCATGGATCTTAATGTCTGTCTATCTCTCTCAAATCAAGCAACTCTTCTCTTAGCTCATTTTCTTCTAAACTATAAACTGAGGGCACATTTTTTGTTTTCCATTTCCTGCGGGCATTCTATAGAAAGTTCTATAGCATCTTCCTGTGGCACATTCTCTTCAGTTTCATCCAGTGTCATCTGTTCTGTCATATGGGAACTCACTGGCCTATCACTCCTCAACATTGACTGCATCAGAGTTTCCACAGTTCCCTGTTCCTTTCCTTGCTGTCCAGCTTCATGTGAATGTTTATACTGGTTTCCTGTAGAAGGCTGCAAAGTATCTTCATATGGCACCTGCCCAATTGCTTCCTGTTCCACTAGTTTCCCCTTAATTTGGAGGTCCATTCCTTTATCCTGTTGTCCAATTGCTTTCTGTTCCACTAGTTTCCCCTTAATCTGGATGTCCATTCCTTTATCCTGTTGTCCAATTGCTTTCTGTTCCACTAGTTTCCCCTTAATTTGGATGTCCATTCCTTTATCCTGTTGTCCAATTGCTTCCTGTTCCACTAGTTTCCCCTTAATTTGGATGTCCATTCCTTTATCCTGTTGTCCAATTGCTTCCTGTTCCACTAGTTTCCCCTTAATTTGGATGTCCATTCCTTTATCCTGTTGTCCAATTGCTTCCTGTGCCACTAGTTTCCCCTTAATTTGGATGTCCATTCCTTTATCCTGTTGTCCAATTGCTTTCTGTTCCACTAGTTTCCCCTTAATTTGGATGTCCATTCCTTTATCCTGTTGTCCAATTGCTTTCTGTTCCACTAGTTTCCCCTTAATTTGGATGTCCATTCCTTTATCCTGTTGTCCAATTGCTTTCTGTTCCACTAGTTTCCCCTTAATTTGGATGTCCATTCCTTTATCCTGTTGTCCAATTGCTTCCTGTTCCACTAGTTTCCCCTTAATTTGGATGTCCATCCCTTTATCCTGTCGTGGTGCTATCTGAATTACATTTTCTGCACTGAATCTTTCACTTTGCAGGTGCTCCATGACCTCAATTTTTATTTCTTTAACTTCTCCATTACTAATCTCCTTTTCTGCTTTTCCTCTTTGTCTTCTTATTTTTTTTTTTGTAAATTTTTCCATGTCTAGATTCCTTTGCCTGTATTTCTCTTCAAATATCTTTGGTGCTGCTCTTTTTGTATTGGTTAGTTTTGCTTTCTCCTTCATATAAATATTACACCATATAAAATCTCTCTCTTTCCCATGCCCATATTTCCTCTTCAGATGTCTCCTCATCTTCTGCTATCTCCTTACTTTGGGGACTCGCTCCATCGTGCTGTGTGTTAGACTTTCTACACCAAATCCCTCACTTTGTAGGCACTTCATAACTTCAGCTTCTATTTTTTTAATTTCTACTTTACTAATCTTCTTTTCTAAGTTCCCTCTTTGTGATATGGAAATTTTCACAATAAAAAAATATCTGGATGCCTTTGCCTATATTTCTCTCTGAATATCTTTGGGGCTGCCTTCTTTATTTTGATTCATTTGAGTTTCGCCTTTGCATAAATATTGCACCATATCAAATATCTCTCTCTTTCCCATGTCCATATTTCTTTTTTTATAGTTTTCAAAAATCTCTAGGTTTTGTTGTTTATATTTTCACACTTCCTCAGATGCTTCTTTTTCCAAACAGATCAATGTTTTTTGGTCTATATACTGTTTTTCACAAATCTGTTGTATTGAACACAGATTTTTATTTGAGGCTTCTGACACTTTTTCTTGTGGAAGTATTTTTCTTTCCTCTAATTTTTCTCTTAATCTTTTCAAATATCTTGTGTCTGGAAATTCTGGGCTTTTTACATAATAGTAACAATACATACTTTCTTTCTTATCTTCAATAGTCCACTCTATCATCTTTATGGCTCTTCTTTGGTCTGTCAGTTTTTTTGTGGATTGCTACTTCTTTCTACAATAGGGGAGCCATCCACCCCGTGGGCCTGGCCTCGCCCCGTTGTAGGAATGTTTCTGTATCTTGAGGATTCTACACAGTCATTTTTTCCAGTCCTGGCACTAGTGCGCCTACCAGGATTGGGCACTTTTTTATCCTGGGTCTTGTGCACCCAGCTGTCTTTTTTAGTTTTTGACCTACTTCTGTCCATGATACATGCTATATAAATACAGTCTGTATGTCAGTATCGCCTTGGTGAGATTTTGTGAAAAACGGGGTCCACCTCATGAAGGTAATCATGGGCAGCTTTTCTGTCCCTTTCAACTTTTTGGTTTAAAAGCCCATGTTTGCGTGGGTTTGAGCTTGTTTAAGCTCTGCGGATCCTGTTTTGGCATCCTGCAAGTCAACAAGAGCAACAGAAAGGAGAAAGAGAGACTTTAAGTGCCTCCATTTTGATTTGTTTCTGATTTTACTGCTTTCTACACTTGATTTAAGTCGTTTAGTCATTTAATTGGATTTATTTTAACTGTATTTGTTTTAATATTGCTACACACTATTTTTATTACTGTTTTAACTGTTTTTTTTTCTGCAAAAAAAAACAAAACAGAAAAGTTCTAAGCTTGTTTCCCACCTTTCCTGTTACTAGAGTAGTCTAGATACAGATTTGCTGTATCCTGGACTGTTTTGTAAGTTTCTGAGTTCCCCAGACCTTTCTGTAGTAGAGGGAAGTACCACAAGAGGAGTGGTTTCTGGCTCTGAAATTGTACTTTATTAGCTTTTTGGGCAGTTTTTCTATTCCTTTCAACTTTCTGCTTTAAAAGAGGTAAAGTATTACCGGTGCAGAAAGTCTGCTCTTCAATTTTTCCCTTGGATCTTGCTAGTTCTCTTCTCTCGCACTTAATTAGCGTATTCACCTAGCACTTCATCAGTCTTTTTTGTAGCAATTAAGCTATCAGCACTAGACAATCCTATAAGGAAACCTATCCAGTACTTGGTAATAATGACCATCCCTTCTGGCATGCCTAAAGGTCAGTTTTCTGTGCTTTCTTCTATTCACCTGGTGAACTTGGGCATTTTGAGGCAGTGTAGCAACTGCCTCATGTATACAGACAACCCTTTCCTCTAACTTCCCAACACTCAAACTTGTGAGAGATGCACTTGTATCACCAAATTGGAAACCATGCACTCTCCAGCCAAGACCAGAATGTTTGTTCAAGAGGAGAAGCTCAACACCTGCACCACACCACATGGAACACACAGCCCTCCAGAACGCCCACCATCACAGCCCTCACATAAAAACACAAACCACGCATCCACCTTCGCGGAGGCTCTCAGTAGGAATCTACCCAAACAGCAGAGACCTCCATGTCAGAAATGCACTCTACCACTACAACATAGCGCAAACCACAAGACACACAGCTCACCTACACATTGTGCCCCTCAACCCAAGCCCATAAGGCAAAACAGTTTTCCCAATACAATAATCATAGGTGACTCAATAGTGCGACACACTGATGTTCCACTCACTCGGTTGAATAATGAGAAGGTAACGGCTGTCTTATCAGGTGCCAGAATCCGACACACAACACACACACTCAGGTCACTCCACAAGAAGTACAAGTATGACTCTCGTTATCCATGTGGGTGTGAATGACCTGAGATGCACCTCCCTGGACTACATGAAAAGAGACATGGTGGAGCTCTCGAATATGTAGCCAAGGCGGGTATGACCCTAGCCCCGAGCAGCATCCAACCGTCACCCATAATGATACTGCAGTGCAAAGAGAAAATGATTGACTTCAACAGTTGACTAAGTTTCTGGTGTCATTCTAGGGGTATCAAGTATCTGTCTGCTTGGGATGACATGATTGACAGACCTCGATGCTTTGCCAGAGATGACCTGTATCTGTCACCCCTGGGTTTCCGGGTACTGGCTAAGGCTCTTGCCACCCCTATTGTGCCTTTTTTAGGAGGTGTTCCAGAGATCAAATTACCACCGTAACAGCTATAAATAAACGCAATCTGAGGGAATGCTGCTCAATGCTAGAAGTCTTAAATCTCAAGATGCACTCGCTCGAAGCACTCCTCAAAATGGAGAAAATCGACATTTGTGCTGTAACGGAGACCTGGTTTAAAGCAGCAGAAAGCACCCCTGTGCTACCAGGCTATAACTCATTCCTCACCTTTCGGCCCCAGAATATGGACCAAAGTTCCACAGGCGGTGGTGTCTCCATATTCATAAAGGATATACACACCTCCAGACTACTAGCCCAGCATAACGCATCTGAGATACTCCAGGTACAACTAACTTTGGGTAAGACAGCAGTTCAGGTTGTAGCCTGCTATAGGTCCGCAAACATGTCCCAAGACTCTCACTCAACATTCCTAAGCACCCTGGAAACTGTTAAGATCCAACCCAACACTCCTACTAGGTGACTTCAACTACCCCTCCAACTAGGAAAACTACTCATGCACCAATGCAGTGACCCAACGCTTCCTGGAATTCATCAATTCCAATGTCCTGGACCAGCTCATTCTTACCCCCACTAGAGGGAGCAACATCCTTGACCTGATTATTACTAAAGTGGGCAACCGTTGCTCTATATCAATAGTCAATTATTCACTGGGTAGATCCGACCACAAACTAATTACCATGAAAATTCACATCTTACCCACACCCCCTGCAAAGGTAACCACCATGAAAAACTTCTCCAAAGCTGACTTTGGGCTCCTAAAAACAGAGATGGCTGACTTCATGGCACTCATGCCAATGGAAATTAGATGCATGACTGCCGAATCATACACCATTGCACTGTACAAACATGTACATAACTGCATGGAACTAGCCATACCCAACAGAACCAAGGCGTTCTCCTCCAAAAAAAAAGGAAACCAATCTGGTGGTCCCCTGCCATTAATAAACTCTACAACAGAAGGAAGAAACTGTTGCAGAAAAAGGTGAAGTCCCAAGACTGGAAAAATTCCCTTATTAGCCTCAACAAAAAGTTGAGATCCCTCCTCAAAACCTCCAAAGCCAGCTATGAAGGCAGAATTGGGGCAGGCACTAAAAACAACCACAAAGCCTTCTATCGTTATATGAAGAATCTTCATGGCAATACCAGATTTGCTCTGAGTTACTGCACAATGGTACCTCCTATACTGAGCCAACAGATATTGCCAACATACTGGCCGACAGATTCAATGCCAAATTTACCCCCCCCCCAAAGTACCAATCTCTATATCGGAAGAATGTCAGGAATCTAGCAAGAATACAGCTTCCATGGGACCCGACAATATGCCTGGCTGCGTTCTGCATGAATTGCAAAGTGAACTGGCACCCACATCTATGTGCCCTGTTGATCATGCCTGCTCAACCTGGTTGACTTATTTGAGTCAGTCACCAGAGCTGTGGATGAGGGTAAGGCAGTTCATACAGCATACCTCAATCTGGCCAAGGCCTTTGATAGCATTCCTCACTCAGGAATTATTGATAAACTCTCCAAACTAGGCATCAACCCCTATATTGTTAGGTGGGTTGCACATTTGCTCACAGAACCCACAGTGTGAAAGTAATGAACTCCAAGTCAGACTGCCGACCTGTCATGAGTGAAATCTCACAGGGATTGGTCCTAGATCCTCTCCTGTTTGGCATCTACTTCTCAGAAGTCCAGGCCAACACGGAGAGACTCTGGCTGACCAAGTTCGTAGATGACTGCAAGCTTGGAACCAATATTAACTCCCCAAGTGATGCAGACATCCTACAGAAAGGCCTCACTGAGACCAATGACTGGTGTCAAAACCATGGCCTTAAGCGTAATGCCAAAAAGTGCATCATTATCCCCTTTGGGAAAAACTCAGTTCCCACTAATTACCACATCGATGGGAGCCCACTGAACACTGAAGGCGTTATAAGAGATCTGGGGACACAGGTTGACAGCAACCTCTCCTTCGACCACCACATTACTACTGTGGTCAGAAAGTACTTCTAAGTGGCACATCTCATTACCAAAGGTTTAGCATTCATGAAGAAAGAGGTCATCACTTCTCTGTACTCTTCCATCGTTAGACCAGTCATAGAATGTGTTTAATGCCCCATTTGGCATGTACCTCAGTAGACACCTGCAGCAGCTGGAGAGGCCACAAAAGTACCTCATTAAGAGTATTCTAGGTCTTAAACACAGGTCCTACACAGACAGACTCAAAAAAACGCCAGCTGTTCTCTGTCTCATATCGTCTACTAAGAGGCGATCTCTGTTTGATTTACAAAGCCATGTCTGACCCAGCTCTGTTAAAAATGCTACAGTTAAAGAAATCCAAAACCCTCTGCCCCCCACACACCAGAGACCTCAACCTCATTACCACAACCAAGAGAACATGCTGGAGGGACAGGTTCATAACCCAGAGACTGCCCATGCTATGGAACAGACTTCCCATGCATGTCAAACAGAGCACCTCACTGGCCCACTTCAAGAACTCTCGATGCGTGGATGATGGAAAATGGGAAGATCACTCCAGTGGCCCTACTTGATAGAGGCACTGGGGACTGACGTCGGGCAGCCCAATGACAGGGCACTAAAATGGGCTAGGCTTGTAAAAGATCCAGGGCCATTAGCCTAGCACACACCTATGAACCTAAGAGTGGAGGATGAATTCGGTTTCAGCAGTACTGCTTTCCTTTGCTTGCTGACTTCTCCCTGCATTCAGACCCAGCCGCATGATTGCCGTGATGATGGCTCAGGTGAATGTTCGAAGTCACAGACTGCTGACTTCTCTCTGCATTCAGACCCAGCCCGCATGATTGCCGTGATGATGGCTCAGGTGAATGTTCGAAGTCACAGACTCCTGACCTCTCTCTCCATTCAGACCCAGCCGCATGATTGCCGTGATGATGGCTGAGGTGAATGTTCGAAGTCACAGACTCCTGACCTTTCTCTCCATTCAGACCCAGCTGCATGATTGCCGTGATGATGGCTCAGGTGAATGTTCGAAGTCGCAGACTCCTGACCTCTCTCTCCATTCAGACCCAGCCGCATGATTGCCGTGATGATGGCTCAGGTGAATGTTCGAAGTCGCAGACTGCTGACCTCTCTCTCCATTCAGACCCAGCCGCATGATTGCCGTGATGATGGCATAGGTGAATGTTCGAAGTCGCAGACTGCTGACCTCTCTCCATTCAGACCCAGCCGCATGATTGCCGTGATGATGGCACAGGTGAATGTTCGAAGTCGCAGACTGCTGACCTCTCTCTCCATTCAGACCCAGCCGCATGATTGCCGTGATGATGGCTCAGGTGAATGTTCGAAGTCGCAGACTGCTGACCCCTCTCTCCATTCAGACCCAGCCGCATGATTGCCGTGATGATGGCTCAGGTGAATGTTCGGAGTCACAGACTGCTGACTTCTCTCTGCATTCAGACCCAGCCGCATGACTGCTGTGATGATGGCTCAGGTGAATGTTCGAAGTCACAGACTCCTGACCTCTCTCTCCATTCAGACCCAGCCGCATGATTGCCGTGATGATGGCTCAGGTGAATGTTCGAAGTCGCAGACTGCTGACCTCTCTCTCTCCATTCAGACCCAGCCGCATGATCGCCGTGATGATGGCTCAGGTGAATGTTCGAAGTCGCAGACTGCTGACCTCTCTCTCTCCATTCAGACCCAGCCGCATGTTTGCCGTGATGATGGCTCAGGTGAATGTTCGAAGTCACAGACTGCTGACTTCTCTCTCCATTCAGACCCAGCCGCTTGATTGCCGTGATGATGGCTCAGGTGAATGTTCGAAGTCACAGACTGCTGACTTCTCTCGCCATTCAGACCCAGCCGCATGATTGCTGTGATGATGGCTCAGGTGAATGTTCGAAGTTACAGACAAGTTGTCAGAGAATAGCAGGGCTGTTGTATTTAAACCCACATAAAATGAGTAGTACTGCTTAAAGACATGGATATTAATGCGTGCACGCACACAGACACACACGCACGTATGTGTATGTATATGTGTATGTATGGGTCCCCATCAGTTGATTGAGGTTTCATAAAGTTGAAATTCTTATGGTCAAGACCATATGATCGAGTTTTTGAAAACCCGAAGCTTTTGAATGGAGATTGGGGTACAGTGAGGGTTAGGAAATTTGCCCTTTTCCTCACTGTTGCGTGATCTCGGAGTTGGTATATATAATTTGCCGGGAGTGTAGGGGGGCTTGCCCCCCTGCAAAAATGTGAGTAAATGTAGATTTTTTGGGGGCTTTTTTTTTTTTTTTTTTTTAATGTTCAAGTTTTTGTAAACTCTATCGTATGGTTTTGACCATATGAATTTCGAGTTTATGACAATTCTATCATCTGGCATAGACCCGTGAATGTATATATGCGTATATAGTGTGTGTGTGTATATGTATATGTGTATGTGTTTATATATATATATATATATATATATATATATATATATATATATATATATTTAATGTATGTGTATATATATATATATATATATATATATGTGTATGTATGTATATGTATATATATATATATATATATATATATATATGGGTCCCATTCAAAAGAGCGAACCGCCGATTCCCCGACGCGGAAATCACCGACGCCAGATGACCGACAGGTACGTATACCGACAGGGTGATTCGCCGACAGTGGAAAGACCGACAAGGGTAATCTGCGATCGCGACCCGGTAAGTGTGCGATAGTGACGGAGGTAGGAGTGGTCAGGTAAGTGAGTTAGAGTTAGGGTGCAGGTAGGTGATGTGTACGTTAGTGTCGGAGCTTGGGCTAGGGGTGTGTAAGTGAGTTAGGGTTAGGGTGCAGGTAGGTGATGTGTAAGTTAGTGTCGGAGCTTGGGCTAGGGGTGTATAAGTGAGTTAGGGTTAGGGTGCAGGTAGGTGATGTGTACGTTAGTGTCGGAGCTTGGGCTAGGGGTGTGTAAGTGAGTTAGGGTTAGGGTGCAGGTAGGTGAAGTGTGCGATAGTGTCGGACCTTAGAGTTAGGGTTTGGGTCAGGGCTGGTGTGTATGGTATGTAGTGTCGCGTGTTGTTTACGTTCCGTGTGTCGGTGATTTGATGTTCGTGTTTTATGCGTTGTCGGTTTGTGTCGGGTTTGTGTGTTGTCGGTTATTTGGCCGGTGAGTTTTGTGTCGGGAATCATGTCGGTGTTTAGAAGTAGACCCATATGTATATGTATATATATATATATGTATGTATATGTATATATATATATATATATATATATATATATATGTATATGTATATATATATATATATATATATGTATGTATATGTATATATATATATATATATATATATATATATATATATATGTATGTATATATATATATATATATATATATATATATATATATATATATATGTATGTATGTGTATATATATATATGTATATGTATATATATATGTATATATATATATATGTATATGTATATATATGTATGTATATATATATGTATATATATATATATATATATGTATGTATATATATATGTATATATATATATATGTATGTATATATGTATGTATGTATGTATATATATATATATATATGTATGTATATATATATGTATATATATATATATATATGTATGTATATATATATGTATATATATATATATATATATATATATGTATGTATGAACAGACCAAATCCCAAATTGAGACACCCAAAAGTAAACTACTC
>NC_056744.1:309021297-309071297 GCF_019279795.1 Protopterus annectens
CGGGCCGACTGGACGCGGACTATACCCAATAGTCAGGACTGCAGCAATGGAATCCTCGAACATCTACATTTATGGTAGGTACAAAACTGTACTTTAGTGCACGGGTGGTTGGTTAGGTTTTGCTGGTTTTTGGCTTTGGCCTTTCTTGTTAGGGCCTTCTGACATCTGGGGCAAGAAAAGACTGAGGAAATGACGTCGGTCATGCGCTTTTGTACCCTGACGTCCCGATGTCAGTTTTAAGCGCCTTGACCGACGTCAGCCTAATACTTTGGTATTCGGGCTGACCGAGGACAGCGGACTACCCATATGTAAGGACTGCAGCAATGTGGATCTTCGAACATCTACATTTATGGTAGGTACAAAACTGTACTTTTTATGTTTGGGTTTCGCTCTTCTTGGAGTTCATGTAGGACGCAGCCCGGGACACCGTCTGGTCCCATTGATGCTGTGTTTTTTGCTTTGGAGAGGGCGGCTCTTACTTGAGCATCTGAGATGTCAGGGGGGAGCACTCTGCTGGGATAGATATTCGCCCTTTTGGTGGGGGGGGGTTGCGCTGAACTTGTCAGCTAGGATGTTGGCAATGTCTGTGGGTTTGATGTATTTTTTGTCATTTTGGACTAATTCTGAGCATATCTGGGAATTCCCACCCAGGTTCCTAACATAACTAAAGAAAGCCTTGTGATTATCCTTAGTGTCCTGTGCAATTTTTCTCTCGAAGCTGGCCTTAGACGATTTTATGAGTGCCCGTAGTTTTTTGCTAATACTGATCAGAGATGCCTTCCCTTTTGGGATTTTGCTCTATCATGTAGTAGCTTCCTCCTTCTATTGTATAGTTTGTTTATGGCTGGGGTCCACCAGACAGGACGTCTGCCTTTGGAGGATTGGGTCTTGGTTTTATTTGGGATTGCATGATCCATGCATTCCTGAAGGTGTTCATAGAATGCGTTTATAAAGGATTCTGCGGTCTGGGCCGTATTTTCCACAGGCCCGGGGGCTTTGAAGGATTCCACCTCGGTTTTGAGGAGTGTGAAATTTGCTTTAGAGAAGTTTTTCACTGTGGTTTTCTGGGCAGGGGGCGGGGTCGGGATGTGAATATTCAGTGAGATTAGTTTATGGCCTGATCTTACCAGTGAGGGATACACTTTTGGTCTGGAGCATAGAGTCCCCATGTTGGTGATGATCAGGTCCAGTATGTTTTCCCCTCTTGTGGGAGTGGTAACAAGTTGCTCCATAGCATTTGAGTTTATAAATTCTAGGAACCTTTGGGCCAGGGTGTTGGAGCTAGAGTAATGTTCCCAGTCTATATGTGGGTAGTTGAAGTTGCCCAATATAATGGTGTTTGGAGAGACCTTCATATTTTATTTCTCAGGAAGGCCGAGTGGGGTTCCTGGGTTTGGGAGGGTGGTCTATAGCAGGCTATAAACTGGAAGGCAGTTTTACCCACTGTTAGTTGCACATGGATAGTCTCTGATGGTTCGTGCTGTGCCACCAACCTGGAGGTGTGGGTATCTTTAACAAATATTGATACTCCCCCTCCTTTTGTGGTTCAGTCCAAGTTTTGGGGCCGAAAAGCATGGTATGAGGTATAACCTGGCAGTGCTGGGGTGCTCTCGGGAGCCTTTTTAACCAGGTTTCTGTTACTGCACAGATATCGATGTTCTCCAAGCTAAGGAGAGCTTCGAGTGCGTGCATCTTGAGGTTTAGACTTCTGGCGTTGAGTAGCATTACTCTTAGTTTCTTATCCCTTGTGATACCTATGGAGGTGGGTTTGTCTTTTGAACCTTGTCTAAAAAAGGCAATATGGGGGTAGCAAGAGCCATGGCGAATATCCAAAAGCCCAGGGGTGACAGGTGCAAGCCGTCCGTAGCGAAGCATCGTGGCATGTCGAGCATGTCATCCCAGGCTGACAGGCATTGGATCCCCTTTGAATGACACCAATACTTAAGCCAATTGTTGAAATTGATCTTCTTGTCTTCATATTGTGGCATCATTCTTGGTGAGGGTAAGATGCTACTCAAGGTCAGGGTCATATCGGCCTGGGCTACATGCTCAGAGAGCTCCTCTATGTCTCTTTTCATGTAGTCCAGGGAGGTATGTCTCAGGTCATTCACACCAGCATGGACAATGACAACAATGAGTCATATTTGTACTTGCCTTGGAGTGACCTGAGTGCGTGTGTTATGTGGCGGATCCTAGCGCCCGACAGCCAGCGCACCGTGACCTTCTCCTTGTTCAGCCTGGTGAGCGGGATGTCAGTGTGCCTGACGATAGAGTCACCTATTACAAGTGTATCGGGTGTGTTGTTTAGCCTTAAGGGCTGTGACTGTTCGGCACACTGGCTTTGTGAGCTATGTGTTGCATGTGTTTTGTTTTGGGGTAGCGGTTGCTTAAGTGTCTGCTTTGGAGGTCTCTGCTGCTTAGGCAGATTTTTATTTAGAGCCTCCGAGTATGTTTTTGTGTGTTTATGTGTTTGGTTTGCAGTCGTGGTAGGTCTATGTGAGACTGGAATTGTAGGGAGTGTGGTTTCCTTCTCCTCCTGACTGGTTACGCTAGTACTGAGTTGAGAGAGCTTAGCCTCCAGTTTGGCTATATGGTTGCATCTCTCACATGTGTTGGAATTTGTTGGGGGGAGGAGAGGGTTGTCTGTTTACATGAGGCAGTTGTAACATTGCCTCAAGATTCCCAGATTCACCAGCTGGACCGGAGAGGAGATTGACAATTGACCTTTGGACATGCTAGAATAGTATTGGGAATTCCTTTATAATTGAAAAAAGGGCCAATGGGGAACAAGGTACTCAAGGGGAGTTTGTGAGGGTGTAGTGCTTGTAATTTTTTAGTGCTGACTTAGTGAGCAAGTGCCAGGTAACTTAAATGCAATGTGTTACAGGTAACTTAAATGCAAAAACGACAAACAGTAACTTTCTTTCAAGTGAAACAAGGAAATAAGTACAGTAAGCAATGCAGATATCACTAGGGATCCACAGAAGCGCTGAAAAGCCGCGTTTTAGGTGGAATTAGTGTTTCAGGGAAATAACAAGCAAACAGCAAGCATACAAACAAAGCTAGATTCAGCAGGCCTGGATCTAGTCTATGCTACAGAAAACAAGGTGTACCAATTTCAGTAAGAAACAGTTCAAATATGCAGGCACTATAAGCCTTTAACCAGAAATTCCCAGCTCAGAAGGGCAGAGTCCAGCCTCTCCTCCCACACGAGTGCAGACCGTGAACCTTCTTAATGTAAAATAACTGGCCTGAAGCCCAAGTGCTTAAACCAGAACTAATGCACTTTTAGAATAACAGACACTGAGCCCTCAATCAGCATTTCCCAACTTAGAAGGATGTAAGCTACCTGTCCTGCCACCACAGTGCAGGCCACCAACCTTCCTAATGTAAAACAACTGGTCTGAAGCCCAAGTGCTTAATCCAAAAGACTTAGAATGATAGCTACACTTTAATCAAGTTACTACCAAGCAGTAATAAATACAATTGAATACTTTAAAGAATGCCTGGATTAGTGCTCAAGTTATACAAACAAAGCTAGATTCAGCAGGCTTGAATCTAGTCTATGCTACAGCAAACAAGGTGTACCAATTTCAGTAAGAAGCAGTTCAAATATGCATGCACTATAAGCCTTTAATCAGACATTCCCAGCTCAGAAGGGCAGAGTCCAGCCTCTCCTCCCACAAGAGTGTAGACCACGAACCCTCTTAATGTAAAATAACTGGCCTGAAGCCCAAGTGCTTAAACCAGAATTAATACACTTTTAGAATAACAGACACTGAGCCCTCAGTCAGCAGTTCCCAACTTAGAAGGATGTAAGCTACCTGTTCTGCCACTACAGTGCAGTCCACAAACCTTCGGTCTGAAGCCCAAGTGCTTAAACTAAAAGGCTTAGAATGAGTTACACCAAGCAGTAATAAATACAATTGAATACTTTTAAGATGACGCAAAAGCAAAATAAAGTAGGAAGAAACACAAATACAGTAAAAGCAGATAAATTTTTTTTTTTTTTTTTAGTGGAAAGAGAGAAAGGAGTAGCAGAAACTAAGCTGATTCACCTTCTCAAATGTTCTCCCTGTACTGGGTAGAATGAGGTAATGACACTAGACTGGGAGGAGGGTCCCAGATCAAATTTACACTAGGGGCGGGCAATTGCAAAGCCACCATCTATAAAAACACTATACCAAGAGGCAGGGTGGGAAATAAACTGCAGAAATGTTTCTCACAGCTGAAAAGCAGCAGTGAGCCTTTAAATGAAAGTTTTAAAAAGCTAAAGGAGCCTCTAGAAAAAAGAGTTTAACTGCAGCAAGTTACCAGAAACAAACAACCCAACAGATGGTTAATAAAAGTGGACAATTTCCAGTTAATACCTCACACACAGTGAAACTAGCTAGAAAAATACAAAGTGCTATAAATAACAACGAAATAAAGAACAAAATAAACAAAAAACAAGATACTTAATGTTATATATTATAGCTCCGAGTTTCCTCAGTGTCCTTCCTTCGATAAGCTCAGTGTGAAATGGCAGAACACTCACAACTGAACTTCTTAGGTAACAGAAAGTTGAAACCTGAGACAGCTTTTAAGAAAGAAATCTCAAGAGAACCAATGAGGTGCTTAGTCTAAGCTGTAGTCCAGGTGACCTCAGTCAGCCAATGACCTCAAACAATTCTCTCTCACTGAAATGCCTGATGGCTTTGGCTAAACCAAGATGTCCAGCCCAGATTCCAGTTGTACTCGAGCACTGTCTGGTTAAGTGACTATGCGGTCCAGGTCATGGCTGAAAAGTCTTTGCATCATCCCTTCCACCAGATTAACACAGAAATTAAAATAAATTAATATGTTACATTTATTACTCTTCTGCTTGAAATTCACAGGCTGTTCTACCTCCTTTCTTCCCTTGATCTTTGTACTGAGTTCCTTTCCTTCATAGTTCTTAATTTTTTTAACACCTTCATTGAATTATCATTTACGACATAGATAAACCTACATTTATATAAAAGAAAACAAACAGTATGAAATGTTCATGGTTACAGACATTGTATAAAGGAATATATGTAAAGTATAACTATCATCAGAATTGCTCATTTCCTGCCTTCTCTTAAACCTCACTTCTGCAAAACATTCTGCATGTGTTGTTCCCACAGCTTCCATTTTTCCATGTAATTTGCTCCTACCCTTTTCTAAATATTTCATTTCTGGTTATTTTATTTGTGTTACAGTTGTCACTACTTGAGATGTAATTGGTTTAGACTTGGATTTACATTTTCTCAAAACTGCTTTTTATGCCACCCAAACTAAACTTAATAAGGCCTTATTATGTCTAGGCAATTCAGATCTTGTATCCCAGCTCAAAAAAAAACATCATGTTCTTAGTTGCATCGATTTGCTCACCCATTATTTATGATAGAATGCTTTGTAGGGAATTTTTAAAGTTTGCCATCTCATTACAATCCCAAAACGTATGTTCCCAGTTACCTCTTTCTTCCCCATCACACCTCTGACATTTAACATCTACCTGAGGAAAACTTTCTTTTTGAGTTTGCTTGGGGTGTAAAATACCTGTGCAAACACCAAGCAAAAGTCATAAACCTAGACTTTGTTGCTTATCTGGGAGCCATACAGATGTCCTCCTGTTGTTCCATTGTCACGTCCCAGTCGTTTCTAACCTCCTGTGATGGATTCCTGTCCCCTTGTTTTGTCTGTACTCTATCAATCCCTGGTAGGGACGGCAGTCTCTAACCTGCAGACCAAATGTCTTCTTGACCTCTTCCCATTCTGTTACTTTTCCCAGTCTGATTATTTGTTCTCCTCACCTTTTTCCTTTGTCACTTTTCTCCAGCAAATTCCAGCCTCCTCTTACTTATTTTCTGTACCCCTAATTGCAGTCATCCTGTAATTCTTAATGTTTTTTCAAACACGTTTATTGAATTATCACTTGTGACACAGGCAAACTTACATTTATGCAAAGGTAAACTAAACCGTATTGACAAGTTCACATTTAAACATTGTACCTCGCATGTATTTTTATATCATAATCTAAACAGTGGTACATAAATTATTAAATTCCTGCCTTCTTTTATACCTCATTCCGCGTCCATAACATGTTTCTGCATGTATTGTTCCCACAATTTCCAGTTTCTTCTATGGAATTTACTGCTACCCTTTTGTAAAGATCCCACTTCTTGTTCTTTCATCCGTTACAATATTCACTCCTTCAGGTATCGTTAGTGTAGTCTGATTACCATTTTCTAGTAATTCCTTTTTTTGGCAGCTACCAGAATTAAACTTAAGACCTTACTATCGCTAAGCAATTCAGTTCCTGTATCCTAGCTAAAAAATAATTTCCTTAGTTACAACCATTTGCCCACCCAGTATTTCTGATAGAGTATTCTGTAGGGAATTTTTAAAGTCTGCCAACTTATTACACTCCATAAAACATATGCTTCCATTAACCTCTTTCATCCCCATCACACCTCCAACATTTGCCATCTACCTCAGCAAAAAAACTTTGGAGTCTGGCTGGTGTGTAAAAGTATCTATGAAAACACTTCCAGGGCAAACAAACTTAAATCTTGTAGATTTTTATTGCATATTTGGGGGCCATAAGTATGTTTTCCCATTCTTTCATTGTAAATTGCATATCTAATCTGCCTTTCCAGTCTTTTCTGACTTTTTTCGATTGATGCTTATATATGTATGCCCTGTTAATTTTAACTTTTAATTTTTAACAGCATTTTCTATTCTAGATTCAACTAAAAACTCACAGCGCTTTTCCTTCATTTAGGATTCCCCTTTCCGTTTTCCTCTGCCTATACACTGATTGATTTCAATCCCTGATAGGGAGGGCAGTCACTAGCCTGCAATCCTTTTGCCCTCTTCCCATTCTGTTACTTTTCCTTCCCTTATTATTGTTCTCAGTCCATTGGTTCCTTTGTAATCTTTCTCCAGACCCCTCTTGCCTATTCCTTGAGCCTCCTAATTGCAGTCGTCCCTATCAGCAGAATCTCCTTCTCTATTCCTGTGTTGGGTTAGTTCTTAGTATACGTTTCACTGTTTTATGAATATAATATTCAGTATGACTGCTGTCCTGCTTAAGGATCCTGTGCCCAAAATCCCATCCTTTCCTTAGGCCTTTAATTACCCCCCTTCCCTGCTTCATAATCATCCCTTTCTACTTTGAGTTGTACCTTTCTACTTGTTTTATGTGTAAGAGCCTTAACTGTGTAGCTTGAAAATACCTCTTCATATCAGGCAGTCCTAAACCTACTTGTTCTGCTGTGAGGATCAGCGTATCCCACTTGCCTCCTGCCCTCTTACCCTTCCAAGTAAAACCCTTCAACCCTTTATTAATTACTGTCCACCACTTCTCCTCTCTCTGATAGAAATACGCCTGACCAGTGTTCAAAGCTAAGGGGACTAAAAACAATTTACTGCTTACCCTTCCAAGTAAAACCCTGCAACCCTTTATTAATTACTGTCCACCACTTCTCCTCTCTCTGATAGAAATACGCCTGACCAGTGTTCAAAGCTAAGGGGACTAAAAACAATTTACTGCTTACCCTTCCAAGTAAAACCCTGCAACCCTTTATTAATTACTGTCCACCACTTCTCCTCTCTCTGATAGAAATCGCCTGACCAGTGTTCAAAGCTAAGGGGGCTAAAAACAATTTACTGCTTACCCTTCCAAGTAAAACCCTGCAACCCTTTATTAATTACTGCCCACCACTTCTCCTCTCTCTGATAGAAATCGCCTGACCAGTGTTCAAAGCTAAGGGGACTAAAACAATTTACTGCTTACCCTTCCAAGTAAAACCCTGCAACCCTTTATTAATTACTGTCCACCACTTCTCCTCTCTCTGATAGAAGTACGCCTGACCAGTGTTCAAAGCTAAGGGGACTAAAAACAATTTACTGCTTACCCTTCCAAGTAAAACCCTGCAACCCTTTATTAATTACTGTCCACCACTTCTCCTCTGTCTGATAGAAGTACGCCTGACCAGTGTTCAAAGCTAAGGGGACTAAAAACAATTTACTGCTTACCCTTCCAAGTAAAACCCTGCAACCCTTTATTAATTACTGTCCACCACTTCTCCTCTCTCTGATAGAAGTATGCCTGACCAGTGTTCAAAGCTAAGGGGGCTAAAAACAATTTACTGCTTACTCTTCCAAGTAAAACCCTGCAACCCTTTATTAATTACTGCCCACCACTTCTCCTCTCTCTGATAGAAGTACGCCTGACCAGTGTTCAAAGCTAAGGGGGCTAAAAACAATTTACTGCTTACCCTTCCAAGTAAAACCCTTCAACCCTTTATTAATTACTGTCCACCACTTCTCCTCTCTCTGATAGAAGTACGCCTGACCAGTGTTCAAAGCTAAGGGGGCTAAAAACAATTTACTGCTTACCCTTCCAAGTAAAACCCTGCAACCCTTTATTAATTACTGCCCACCACTTCTCCTCTCTCTGATAGAAGTACGCCTGACCAGTGTTCAAAGCTAAGGGGACTAAAAACAATTTACTGCTTACCCTTCCAAGTAAAACCCTGCAACCCTTTATTAATTACTGTCCACCACTTCTCCTCTCTCTGATAGAAGTACGCCTGACCAGTGTTCAAAGCTAAGGGGGCTAAAAACAATTTACTGCTTACCCTTCCAAGTAAAACCCTGCAACCCTTTATTAATTACTGTCCACCACTTCTCCTCTGTCTGATAGAAGTACGCCTGACCAGTGTTCAAAGCTAAGGGGGCTAAAAACAATTTACTGCTTACCCTTCCAAGTAAAACCCTGCAACCCTTTATTAATTACTGTCCACCACTTCTCCTCTGTCTGATAGAAGTCGCCTGACCAGTGTTCAAAGCTAAGGGGACTAAAAACAATTTACTGCTTACCCTTCCAAGTAAAACCTTGCAACCCTTTATTAATTACTGTCCACCACTTCTCCTCTGTCTGATAGAAGTACGCCTGACCAGTGTTCAAAGCTAAGGGGCTAAAACAATTTACTGCTTACTCTTCCAAGTAAAACCCTGCAACCCTTTATTAATTACTGCCCACCACTTCTCCTCTCTCTGATAGAATCGCCTGACCAGTGTTCAAAGCTAAGGGGCTAAAACAATTTACTGCTTACCCTTCCAAGTAAAACCCTTCAACCCTTTATTAATTACTGTCCACCACTTCTCCTCTCTCTGATAGAAGTACGCCTGACCAGTGTTCAAAGCTAAGGGGGCTAAAAACAATTTACTGCTTACCCTTCCAAGTAAAACCCTTCAACCCTTTATTAATTACTGTCCACCACTTCTCCTCTCTCTGATAGAAATCGCCTGACCAGTGTTCAAAGCTAAGGGGGCTAAAAACAATTTACTGCTTACCCTTCCAAGTAAAACCCTGCAACCCTTTATTAATTACTGTCCACCACTTCTCCTCTCTCTGATAGAAGTACGCCTGACCAGTGTTCAAAGCTAAGGGGGCTAAAAACAATTTACTGCTTACCCTTCCAAGTAAAACCCTGCAACCCTTTATTAATTACTGTCCACCACTTCTCCTCTCTCTGATAGAAATACGCCTGACCAGTGTTCAAAGCTAAGGGGATTAAAAACAATTTACTGCTTACCCTTCCAAGTAAAACCCTTCAACCCTTTATTAATTACTGTCCACCACTTCTCCTCTCTCTGATAGAAATACGCCTGACCAGTGTTCAAAGCTAAGGGGACTAAAAACAATTTACTGCTTACCCTTCCAAGTAAAACCCTTCAACCCTTTATTAATTACAGCCCACCACTTCTCCTCTCTCTGATAGAAGTACGCCTGACCAGTGTTCAAAGCTAAGGGGACTAAAAACAATTTACTGCTTACCCTTCCAAGTAAAACCCTTCAACCCTTTATTAATTACTGTCCACCACTTCTCCTCTCTCTGATAGAAATATGCCTGACCAGTGTTCAAAGCTAAGGGGACTAGAAACAATTTACTGCTTACCCTTCCAAGTAAAACCCTGCAACCCTTTATTAATTACTGTCCACCACTTCTCCTCTCTCTGATAGAAATACGCCTGACCAGTGTTCAAAGCTAAAGGGACTAAAAACAATTTACTGCTTACCCTTCCAAGTAAAACCCTTCAACCCTTTATTAATTACTGTCCACCACTTCTCCTCTGTCTGATAGAAGTACGCCTGACCAGTGTTCAAAGCTAAGGGGACTAGAAACAATTTACTGCTTACCCTTCCAAGTAAAATCCTGCAACCCTTTATTAATTACTGTCCACCACTTCTCCTCTCTCTGATAGAAATACGCCTGACCAGTGTTCAAAGCTAAAGGGACTAAAAACAATTTACTGCTTACCCTTCCAAGTAAAACCCTTCAACCCTTTTTTAATTACTGTCCACCACTTCTCCTCTGTCTGATAGAAGTACGCCTGACCAGTGTTCAAAGCTAAGGGGACTAAAAACAATTTACTGCTTACCCTTCCAAGTAAAATCCTGCAACCCTTTATTAATTACTGTCCACCACTTCTCCTCTCTCTGATAGAAGTACGCCTGACCAGTGTTCAAAGCTAAGGGGACTAAAACAATTTACTGCTTACCCTTCCAAGTAAAATCCTGCAACCCTTTATTAATTACTGTCCACCACTTCTCCTCTCTCTGATAGAAATACGCCTGACCAGTGTTCAAAGCTAAGGGGACTAAAAACAATTTACTGCTTACCCTTCCAAGTAAAACCCTGCAACCCTTTATTAATTACTGTCCACCACTTCTCCTCTCTCTGATAGAATCGCCTGACCAGTGTTCAAAGCTAAGGGGCTAAAACAATTTACTGCTTACCCTTCCAAGTAAAACCCTGCAACCCTTTATTAATTACTGCCCACCACTTCTCCTCTCTCTGATAGAAGTACGCCTGACCAGTGTTCAAAGCTAAGGGGACTAAAAACAATTTACTGCTTACCCTTCCAAGTAAAACCCTGCAACCCTTTATTAATTACTGTCCACCACTTCTCTCTCTCTGATAGAAATCGCCTGACCAGTGTTCAAAGCTAAGGGGCTAAAACAATTTACTGCTTACCCTTCCAAGTAAAACCCTGCAACCCTTTATTAATTACTGTCCACCACTTCTCCTCTGTCTGATAGAAGTACGCCTGACCAGTGTTCAAAGCTAAGGGGACTAAAAACAATTTACTGCTTACCCTTCCAAGTAAAACCCTGCAATCCTTTATTAATTACTGTCCACCACTTCTCCTCTCTCTGATAGAAATGCCTGACCAGTGTTCAAAGCTAAGGGGGCTAAAAACAATTTACTGCTTACTCTTCCAAGTAAAACCCTGCAACCCTTTATTAATTACTGCCCACCACTTCTCCTCTCTCTGATAGAAGTACGCCTGACCAGTGTTCAAAGCTAAGGGCTAAAAACAATTTACTGCTTACCCTTCCAAGTAAAACCCTTCAACCCTTTATTAATTACTGTCCACCACTTCTCCTCTCTCTGATAGAAGTACGCCTGACCAGTGTTCAAAGCTAAGGGGACTAAAAACAATTTACTGCTTACCCTTCCAAGTAAAACCCTGCAACCCTTTATTAATTACTGCCCACCACTTCTCCTCTCTCTGATAGAAGTACGCCTGACCAGTGTTCAAAGCTAAGGGGACTAAAAACAATTTACTGCTTACCCTTCCAAGTAAAACCCTGCAACCCTTTATTAATTACTGTCCACCACTTCTCCTCTCTCTGATAGAAGTACGCCTGACCAGTGTTCAAAGCTAAGGGGGCTAAAAACAATTTACTGCTTACCCTTCCAAGTAAAACCCTGCAACCCTTTATTAATTACTGTCCACCACTTCTCCTCTGTCTGATAGAAGTACGCCTGACCAGTGTTCAAAGCTAAGGGGACTAAAAACAATTTACTGCTTACCCTTCCAAGTAAAACCCTGCAACCCTTTATTAATTACTGTCCACCACTTCTCCTCTGTCTGATAGAAGTACGCCTGACCAGTGTTCAAAGCTAAGGGGACTAAAAACAATTTACTGCTTACCCTTCCAAGTAAAACCTTGCAACCCTTTATTAATTACTGTCCACCACTTCTCCTCTCTCTGATAGAAGTACGCCTGACCAGTGTTCAAAGCTAAGGGGGCTAAAAACAATTTACTGCTTACTCTTCCAAGTAAAACCCTGCAACCCTTTATTAATTACTGCCCACCACTTCTCCTCTCTCTGATAGAAGTACGCCTGACCAGTGTTCAAAGCTAAGGGGCTAAAACAATTTACTGCTTACCCTTCCAAGTAAAACCCTTCAACCCTTTATTAATTACTGTCCACCACTTCTCCTCTCTCTGATAGAAGCAGCCTGACCAGTGTTCAAAGCTAAGGGGCTAAAACAATTTACTGCTTACCCTTCCAAGTAAAACCCTTCAACCCTTTATTAATTACTGTCCACCACTTCTCCTCTCTCTGATAGAAGTACGCCTGACCAGTGTTCAAAGCTAAGGGGCTAAAACAATTTACTGCTTACCCTTCCAAGTAAAACCCTGCAACCCTTTATTAATTACTGTCCACCACTTCTCCTCTCTCTGATAGAAGTACCTGACCAGTGTTCAAAGCTAAGGGGGCTGAAAGCAATTTACTGCTTACCCTTCCAAGTAAAACCCTGCAACCCTTTATTAATTACTGTCCACCACTTCTCCTCTCTCTGATAGAAATACGCCTGACCAGTGTTCAAAGCTAAGGGGATTAAAACAATTTACTGCTTACCCTTCCAAGTAAAACCCTTCAACCCTTTATTAATTACTGTCCACCACTTCTCCTCTCTCTGATAGAAATACGCCTGACCAGTGTTCAAAGCTAAGGGGACTAAAAACAATTTACTGCTTACCCTTCCAAGTAAAACCCTTCAACCCTTTATTAATTACAGCCCACCACTTCTCCTCTCTCTGATAGAAGTACGCCTGACCAGTGTTCAAAGCTAAGGGGACTAAAAACAATTTACTGCTTACCCTTCCAAGTAAAACCCTTCAACCCTTTATTAATTACTGTCCACCACTTCTCCTCTCTCTGATAGAAATACGCCTGACCAGTGTTCAAAGCTAAGGGGACCAGAAACAATTTACTGCTTACCCTTCCAAGTAAAACCCTGCAACCCTTTATTAATTACTGTCCACCACTTCTCCTCTCTCTGATAGAAATACGCCTGACCAGTGTTCAAAGCTAAAGGGACTAAAAACAATTTACTGCTTACCCTTCCAAGTAAAACCCTTCAACCCTTTATTAATTACTGTCCACCACTTCTCCTCTGTCTGATAGAAGTACGCCTGACCAGTGTTCAAAGCTAAGGGGACTAGAAACAATTTACTGCTTACCCTTCCAAGTAAAATCCTGCAACCCTTTATTAATTACTGTCCACCACTTCTCCTCTCTCTGATAGAAGTACGCCTGACCAGTGTTCAAAGCTAAGGGGACTAAAAACAATTTACTGCTTACCCTTCCAAGTAAAATCCTGCAACCCTTTATTAATTACTGACCACCACTTCTCCTCTCTCTGATAGAAGTACGCCTGACCAGTGTTCAAAGCTAAGGGGACTAAAAACAATTTACTGCTTACCCTTCCAAGTAAAATCCTGCAACCCTTTATTAATTACTGACCACCACTTCTCCTCTGTCTGATAGAAATACGCCTGACCAGTGTTCAAAGCTAAGGGGACTAAAAACAATTTACTGCTTACCCTTCCAAGTAAAACCCTGCAACCCTTCATTAATTACTGTCCACCACTTTTCCTCTCTCTGATAGAAATACGCCTGACCAGTGTTCAAAGCTAAGGGGACTAGAAACAATTTACTGCTTACCCTTCTAAGTAAAACCCTGCAACCCTTTATTAATTACTGTCCACCACTTCTCCTCTCTCTGATAGAAATACGCCTGACCAGTGTTCAAAGCTAAGGGGACTAGAAACAATTTACTGCTTACCCTTCCAAGTAAAACCCTGCAACCCTTTATTAATTACTGTCCACCACTTCTCCTCTCTCTGATAGAAGTACGCCTGACCAGTGTTCAAAGCTAAGGGGGCTAAAAACAATTTACTGCTTACCCTTCCAAGTAAAACCCTGCAACCCTTTATTAATTACTGTCCACCACTTCTCCTCTCTCTGATAGAAGTACGCCTGACCAGTGTTCAAAGCTAAGGGGACTAAAAACAATTTACTGCTTACCCTTCCAAGTAAAATCCTTCAACCCTTTATTAATTACTGTCCACCACTTCTCCTCTCTCTGATAAAAATACGCCTGACCAGTGTTCAAAGCTAAGGGGACTAAAAACAATTTACTGCTTACCCTTCCAAGTAAAATCCTTCAACCCTTTATTAATTACTGTCCACCACTTCTCCTCTCTCTGATAGAAGTACGCCTGACCAGTGTTCAAAGCTAAGGGGGCTAAAAACAATTTACTGCTTACCCTTCCAAGTAAAATTATTCAACCCTTTATTAATTACTGTCCACCACTTCTCCTCTCTCTGATAGAAGTACGCCTGACCAGTGTTCAAAGCTAAGGGGACTAAAAACAATTTACTGCTTACCCTTCCAAGTAAAACCCTGCAACCCTTTATTAATTACTGTCCACCACTTCTCCTCTCTCTGATAGAAATACGCCTGACCAGTGTTCAAAGCTAAGGGGACTAAAAACAATTTACTGCTTACCCTTCCAAGTAAAACCCTGCAACCCTTTATTAATTACTGTCCACCACTTCTCCTCTCTCTGATAGAAGTACGCCTGACCAGTGTTCAAAGCTAAGGGGACTAAAAACAATTTACTGCTTACCCTTCCAAGTAAAACCCTGCAACCCTTTATTAATTACAGCCCACCACTTCTCCTCTCTCTGATAGAAGTATGCCTGACCAGTGTTCAAAGCTAAGGGGACTAAAAACAATTTACTGCTTACCCTTCCAAGTAAAACCCTTCAACCCTTTATTAATTACTGTCCACCACTTCTCCTCTGTCTGATAGAAATACGCCTGACCAGTGTTCAAAGCTAAGGGGACTAAAAACAATTTACTGTTGCTATTTTGCTATTCATATCGGTTTTTGTATCACGATTAGTTTCTTCCCACATATCCTTAGCTGCCATAACCAAATTCTTTTAATCCATAGTCCTAAATATTTCATTTTTTCATGTTCCAATAAATAATGAGTGTTGCTGGACCAATTCATTTGTGAGTACATAGTTTACAACTATTGCTTTTGTGTTATTTGCATTAATTTTATATCCTGAAAAAAAAGTGGAACTTTTTCAGACTATTCCACTGAGATGTACTTTTCTGGTTCCATCAAGCGCAAAATAATATCATCTGTAAATAAAGCCAACTTTTCTTGAGCACCAAACCAGTTATATCCTTGAATTTCCGAGTAGCTTATTTTCTTTGCCAGTGGTTCTAAATATAATACAAATACCAAAGGGGAAAGAGGACACCCCTGCCTCTCTGTTCAGACACAGCTTATCAGAGAGGAGCTCTCCCACTTTGATTGTTGCCTTCAATACCTGTATAACTTTCTAATTAACCTTTTTATTGTATCAGGAAGTGTAAATGCTTCTGTTGCTGTACTCATAACATCTCAGCTTACTTTGACTGCTTTCTCTGCGTCACGCCCCACCAATAACAGTAGTATGTTCTTGCGTTTTGCTTCTCTTTGGATCATCATTGTTGTATTAATGTTGCCAAATCGTTGCCTCCCCTCCACAAATCTACATTGGCCCATATCTATCAATTTTGGCATCACCTTTGCCATTTTTTTAGCCATTATAAACATAAACACTTTATAGTCATGATTTAAAATTGAAGTGGATCTGTGAAGCTGGATTAGATAGGTCTTTACCAGATTTAGGTATTACAGCCACCACAGCTTTTTTCCAGAATGTTGCTGCTTTCCTTCATTTTAAAATACTGTTAACCAAAAATCTTCCAGATCTCTATAACTTTCTTTCCTCCCTAACGTCCAAACTTCCACCACTATAAGCCCATTTTTTTAATCTAGATGCAGAGTTATATGATGGCTCATTTCCCTTTTCATCTTTCAGAAAACCAGCCACATTCTCTCTAAGCTATTTTTGTACAGCTTACCTTCCATCTCTTTTTGCAACCCTGGTACCTTCTTCTGCCTCATTTGTTGCATATTTGTAGTTTCCTACATGGTCTACAGAACTGAGCACGATACTTCATTAAAACCCTCAGGAGTCATTGACGTTTTAGAATGTTGCATCGTTGTTGTGAAGTTTGTGTACCAGGAGGTACAGCTCAGCATCTTGCTGCCTTTGTGCTATTACGGTTATCCTAAAATCTGTTTTGAGTCTCTTGGCTGCACCTCCTGCCTTCTACACCATCCTAGGGTTATTGGTCCGCTTCTGCAGCGTCTTGTAATTCTTAACAATGAACCTCAGTTGCCCTCCGTTTTCCAGGTTAGTATCTTTTGTTATCTTTGTCAGTCTGTTTTTAAGACTGTTCCTTTATCTTTTACTGTCATCTTAAGAATATTGTGCTGTCCTGAAGTCGTTTAATGCAATTTTCTGACAAAATATATTGAAGAGCTCTGTCCTTGGGACCTGCCCATATGGCGTTCTAGTACTTACCTACCTTCCTTTTCAGAAGTAGCCTCCCTACTGTTGTCCTCTGTCCTACCGTGTAGTGATTTTCAGCCATTTTGATCATTTTCTGTCCTCCCCCACCTTTCATTCTGTTCATTTTACTTTCCATTCTTATATGCAGTACAGAGTCATATTGAACTCCAGTTGATCGATCCCTCTCAGTTTTTACCATGACACACTCACTTTACTACATTCCTTCCTGGTGTGAACTGAAATTCGTGCAACATAAAGGCCTGCTGACTATAGTACAGTGTAACAACCTAGAAATAGTGTTGAGTAGAGAATATGGAATCTTAATGACCCCCACCTGCCACAGGATATTTTTCTGTGTTGGATTATTAATTTTAAATTAGATTTGTCCTCACATCACTATTGTGATAGTGTGTACAAAAAAGTATGCCACAACTTTGGAATAACCTGCCTGTAAAAGTGTATATATAGAACATTGCTGGAGTGAAATAAGAACTGGCCTAAAATACGCTTTTTAAAGAAAGGCAGTGTAGTCGTGGAATCATTAAATTTCTTACTGGTGCACATTACTCACTGCAGTTTGTGATCTGTTTTTGATTTTTTATAGTTTCAGATTTTTGATAAATGACGATACATTATTATTTTGACTAGGATAATAATGTACAAGTATGTAATGTATGTAACATATACATATGTGGCATTCCGTAATGTACACTAGGCTTGGCAATGGCCCTGTTTATTATGCCACTTGACTTCCTTGCCATTCTTTGTTCTCAAGCACATAGTGTGCTTCTAGAAGTTATAAATGTGTAATACCAGATCTGAAGTAGGAGATTCACTTATCTGCAACCTGTGGGTTATGGATCTGATATCGGATCCGAACCGGCATGGTTTTACCAGCTATGGATCCGAGCTCCTAGCTCCTCCCCTCACCCATAATGCCATGCTCTCCCTACATGACCTCAGATCTAGTTTGCCGCGCTGGTAACCAGGTCTTGGATTCTGAGCTCTTCAGCTAAGTGATTTTTGTAGTTTCGGATCCGACCTCTCTGAGCCTGGCTCCGAGCTTCGGATCCGGGGGACTCAGTGTGCCTTCGGCGCCGTCTGTGTCTGAGCGCACTGGCCCCTCGGATCCGAGTGTCTCGGGGCCGGCTCCGTTCCACTCTTTGGATCCGAGGGGGAGCCGACTTTCGGATCCTTTGGTCGAGGCTGGCTCCCCCTCGGCTTTTGATGTAGTGGAGAGGGCTCTGTTGAGGGCTTCCGGGCCCCCGGCACTTGCTTCGGCTCCGTCCCGTGCTCCATCTGCACTGGGTCAGGCTTCCACCATCCGGCCACTGGGACAGCCCGCTTCAGTGCCCCAAGCTGTTCCTTTGGAACAAGACACTGCTTGCGAGGGCTCCTCGGACAGCCCCCCCCCAGGAAGCCCCTCGCAAGCATATGTGTAAAAGGAGGCACATAGACTCCCCCGAGTCTTTAACTGAAGACATGGATTTGGAGGAAGGGGAAGGCTCCCCAAGATCACCCCCCGAGGATGTCTCCTTTGGAGACATCATGGAAATACTTCGCATAAGGGGGGGGGGTGGTCTGCCCCAAAGTCTTCCTCGGACGAGTCCATGTTCTTGGAGGCATTCGAAGCGGGCCCGTCTACCTCATTACCACCAGGGCGTGGAAGGAACCGGACACCGTGGAGCCAATCCCCAAAAGGCCAGACCGAATCCTTAGCCCCCCTGCAGACCGTGCCCACTGGAGTAAGGGGCCCCCGGTAGATGCCATGTTGACAGCAGCAGCCACCAAGAGGGAACTCGCTCAGGAGAGTCCCTCAGTCCACCCTCCGA
Organism: Protopterus annectens; assembly: GCF_019279795.1. Classification (NCBI taxonomy): domain Eukaryota; kingdom Metazoa; phylum Chordata; order Ceratodontiformes; family Protopteridae; genus Protopterus; species Protopterus annectens. Next base: position 309,039,710 of record NC_056744.1, read on the forward strand.
GCAAGGAGTCTCGGATGATGGACCGCTTGGGGAAGCGAATGTTTAGTTCTGCGACCTTCTCAGTGAGGGCGCTCAACTACTTGGCACATGTGATCAGGATGCAGCGCGATCTTATTAAAGAATACGCTGCACCCCCCCCTGAGTCCATGTCGGAAGAGGACAAACTCTTGCACTCTACCCGTATGGCCACTCTTCGATCTGTAACAAATACCTCTATGCGGTTGCTGTCCCATGCTACTGAGGGAGCCGCTAGAGCTGCAGGAGTAGGCCTAGTCACAAGACGCCAGGCCTGGCTCCGCCATTGCGATTTCACGGAGCCCTTCAAGGCGTCCTTCGCGAATGCCTCCTTCGATGGTTCTGCCCTTTTTGGCAAGACAGTTCGCGACACCTTGACCCAGAGCGAAAAGGACTGGAAGATGCTGTCTGCTGTCGGAATCCGCTTCTCTGTGCCCCAGAGGCCCTACTCTAGGAACCAAAAGGGCCAGAAGAAGATGTGGTTCCGGAAGTCGCAGCAATCCCAACCCGCTCCGGACAACCAGTCCTTCCGTGGCAGAGGAGGACAGGGAGGACGCCGCCCCAGAGGCAGAGGGGCTCCCAGGAATTTCGGGTCCAGAGAACCTTTCTCTGAACGGCCCGCGCAGCAGCCCTGAAGGGTTGCCCGACTGCTCCACTCTGGAGGCAGTCGGGGGACGTTTTTCGGAGCACCTAGCGGCATGGGAGTCTATAACATCAGACCGCTGGGTCCTCCGCATTATATCCAGAGGATACAATATTCCTTTTCATCACCTTCCAAAATTAAAATCCCTCCCCGACGTTCCACCCGGTCAGCGGGAGGCCGCTTCGGCAGAAATTGGCCATCTGCTGGGGAAAAGAGCCATCCAGCCCGTCCCCCCAGACCAGATCGGATCATACTTCTACTCCAGGTTCTTTTTAGTGTCAAAGAAGACGGGGGACCTAAGACCAATTTTAGACCTGTCCCTGTTAAACCTGGCAGTTCCCAAAGAGAAGTTCCGGATGGTCACCCTACAATCTATCCTTCCCCTTCTGGGAAAGAACCACTGGATGTGCTCTATAGACCTCAAGGATGCGTACTACCACATGCTAATAGACAGACGTTCCAGAAGGTTTCTTCGCTTCCGGCTGGGAGCCAGTCACTACCAGTTCAGGGTCCTTCCCTTTGGTCTCACCACAGCCCCCAGGGTGTTCACCAAAGTATTAGCAGTGGTTGCGGCCCACCTGAGGCTTCAGGGGGTGCAGGTCTTCCCATACCTGGACGACTGGCTCCTTACCGCCCCAACAAGGCATCTACTATCATTGGCGCGAGACTCCTTTCTTCATCTAGCTCCCCGCTTGGGCATCACGATAAAGGTAGCAAAATCCAACCTGGCCCCTACTCAGTTGATAGATTTTATAGGTGCCAGGTTAGACACGAGGGAGTTAAGAGCCTTCCTCACAACCGACAGAGTTCAGAGTTTGCGACGCCAGGTGCGGGCCATCCTACACTCCAGCTCTGTTCCGGCGGAATTGGTCCTGAGGGCTCTAGGGTCCATGGCGGCAGCAATATCTCTTCTTCCTCTCGCCAGATTCAACATGCATGTCCTTCAGTGGACACTTCAGGTTCAGTGGTCTTACCTTGCTCTACCTCTGCATCATCCCATTGCGATCAGCAAGGCTTGCAAGCGGTCCCTCTTGTGGTGGCTCCACTCACAGGATCTCCACGGAGGCCGCTCTTTTTGTGCTTCTCCCCCTCTCGCCACGGTGACCACGGACGCCTCCCGCCTCGGATGGGGGGGGGCATATTGCAGGCAGGACAGTCCAAGGCACGTGGAACGACTCAGAGACCTCCCTGCATATCAATGTTCTAGAGATGAGAGCAGTGCTCTTGGCGTTGCGACCACTTCAGGCCTTTCTTCCCCTGGGAACAATTGCGATTCAGTCAGACAACCTGTCGGTGGTCTGGTACATCAACAAACAGGGGGGAACCAGGTCTTATCCCTTATGTCGAGAAGCCATGAGAGAGTGGGAATGGGCGATCTCCACCAACCGCTTTCTCATCGCAACGCATATTCCGGGTCGGTCCAACATCCTGGCGGACAAACTCAGTCGCACCATTCTCTCCCCATACGAGTGGTCTCTCAATGCTCACGTAGCGAAACGTATCTTCGCACGGTGGGGAACTCCTTGTTGCGATCGTTTCGCGTCTCCCTTAAACACCAAGTGCGACAGTTTTTTCGCTCTAATCCCTCCTCCAGGGGATTCCCCGAGAGACGCTCTGGTGCATGCTTGGCCTCCCGGTCTTCTTTATGCTTACCCCCCTTTGCCCCTGATGCTCCAAGTTCTTCAGAAAGCCTCTCTGTTTGGCTGCAGAATGATCCTCATTGCCCCATTCTGGCCTCGACAGATCTGGTTCCCTTTCCTAAGGTCTCACTCGGTGAATCCACCTTGGATTCTAGATCCCATTCCGGATCTGATTTCGCATCCATCGAACCTACCAACTCCGAATCTGGGCAACCTGAAGCTAACGGCTTGGCTGCTCCAGTTCCACTCCTAATTAGGACTCCCGGTATCTCGTCTCCCTTTAAGGCCATCTTGGTAGCGGCTCATAAGCCATCTACCAGGAAAGTTTACCGCAGTAAATGGAAACGGTTTTCCATTTGGGCGGAGCGGCAAGGTCTAGATCCCTTCATGGTTCCCCTTCCTCTGGTGCTAGACTTCCTCACCACTCTTTTTAATGATGGTGCAAGTAGTTCCACGGTCAAAGTGCAGCTTGCAGCCATTTCTCACTATCATGTTGGTCATGACTCTGGACCACTTATGTCTGCCAAATTGTGTAAAGTCTTCCTTAAAGGCACCTTTCTCCTTAGGCCCCCTGTTAAGCAAGCGGTTCCTCCTTGGGATCTGTCCTTGGTTCTTCAGGCCTTGACCACTCCCCCATTCAAACCTGCGGCCACAGTAGATCTTAAATTTTTATCCCTTAAGACTGCTTTCTTAGTGGCCATTACTTCGGTCAAAAGAGTTTCGGAACTTCAAGCCTTATCTTCAAAGCCTCCTTACTTGATTTTCCATCCGGACCGTGTATACCTCAGGACCAGTCCCTCCTTTCTTCCTAAGGTGGCCTCAGAAACAAATATTAATCGGTCCATTAACCTCCCTGTTTTCTTTCCTAAATATCAAAACAAGGGTTAATACAAGCTGCATTCCTTGGATGTTCACAGGCAGCTTCGTTTTTATCTTAACAGGACAGCTGGTCATAGGCAATCCGACCAGTTATTCATTTCCTTTGCCAAATTCAATCTGGGTAAGCCAATTTCCAAAGTATCCTTGTCTCGCTGGATTTCACAGTGTATTCTTCTAGCTTATCAAACCTCTGGGAGGCCCGCACTGGAGGGAGTCCGTGCCCATTCAACTTGGTCAGTTTCTACCTCAGCGGCCTTTAAGGCTAGGATTCCTCTGGATGACATTTGTTCAGCAGCCACTTGGGCTTCATCCCATACCTTTATTTCTCATTACAAGCTGGATATCACATCTAGAGGTAGAGCATCCTTTGGCTCCACAGTGCTCCGGAATATCCTTCCATGACGGCCGCCCAAGATTCAGTTAGCTGGGGACTCTGTCCCACAGGTTGCAGACAAATGAATCTCCTACTTCAGATTTAGAAGTTATGTACTCACCATAACGTTCCATCTGAGTAGGTGGATTCATTTGTCTGCAACCATCCCGCCCTCCTATCCCCCTGGCCTTGTCAGTTTCCTGCATATTATATGTTACCCCTTTCAGGGTATTTTGATTCAGGGCAAACTTGATCTGAGGTCATGTAGGGAGAGCAGGGCATTATGGGTGAGGGGAGGAGCTAGGAGCTCGGATCCATAGCTGGTAAAACCATGCCGGTTCGGATCCATAACCCACAGGTTGCAGACAAATGAATCCACCTACTCAGATGGAACATTATGGTGAGTACATAACTTCTAATTTTTGCACAGTGCTTGTTATGCACTTGTAAAAACTGCTGAGGGGCAAGGCTGTAAGCTGCAAGCAAGCTTCATTTTGTAGGTTCAGGGTTTAATTCTTTCGGTGTCCTTTTGCCTATGCTCTTCCCCTGAGTGACTTTTTTAACCGGTAGTGTTTGTGGGTTATCATCGAAAAGAAACTCGTGTACAATGTGGTTTTACCTGGTTAACACCTGCAATGACTACTTAATTTTTCCAAATTAAATTCCATTTTAGTAGCTGAGATTTTTCCCTAACCTGTGAGTCAGAAATGACATTCTTTAATTGTCTTTTGCGACAAAACAGATATCCCTTTAGGCTAGTAACCCTGTATGAAATGTGCTTAACAAACCATCCAAATCTAAGCTACTTCTAGTCTGATGGTAGAGAAAGCAGAAAGTAGTACAGGGCTTATGTTTAGGCATTCCTGGGGGTCATTAAGAACCCCAGAGTGGGCTGTATGGCCCATGGTTGAAAGACCCTGCTACCAGAGTGCACTATTTTGTGATTCATAGGCACATTAGCTGCAGTGAGGAATGACGTCATTTTCAGCGGATTTGCATATCTGTGCATCACAGTTTTGTCTGGTTTTCTTCTTCTTGTTGGTGTCAGAACTTGCAGTGAGGATTTGTGTTCCCCCCTCACCTTTACCCTATATGGAGCAAATGGTACTTTCTGGTAGGACATACTTCCCTTTTTCCTGTACCTTGTGACTCCACACTCAGCCAACCTTTCAGTGGTACTTAAACAGTGGGTCTTAGGCCAACCCCCCCACCTTCCCAGTTGGCTTCTGTTATCACTTGGGCCTGTGAAGGCTCAGCCAGGGTCTTGCCCCTGTTCTGTACCAAATGGCTGGCTTCATTCATTCAGTGTTCATGTTGAAACTACATTGTGTTGGTTATGTACTTTGGATTTGTGTGTGATGATAACTGTATGTTTTTCTTGCTGATACCTGATGTTTTTTTCCCCCTCAGCCATGCAGGTGTCAGTCGGAGTGCAGCTGTGGTCACGGCATACTTAATGAAGACAAAGCAGCTTCAGTTCCAGGATGCGTACAGCAGATTGCAAAGCATCAAGCCAGATGTCAAGTGGGTAATGTCATGAGAATCCTTCAACAGCATGCGTAAAGGCAAGCGAGTGTGTGAAGAGCTGTTATTTGCCAGCTCCTGTGGCTGTACCCTCTGGAAGGTGACCAGCCAGCAGTCCAGCTCTCTTAAAGTGGTGTATTTTTAGTGATGGCAGTAAAGGGAGGCTTTTTTTTTTTTTTGAGGGGGCTAGACCTCTCTAAACAAAGTTTAACTGCATGTTCCTGAGGCGGCTGTTGTCTGGGGTCCACACTGTAGTCTGATATTTTACTACACTCAGTGGATGTCGGGGAGGGGGGGCTTCGTGTACACTTCAGTCTGTGAGTGCAGTTCCACAACACGTTGTGTGTGGTGGGTTCAGTGGCTGCATAAGTTGGTGCATCAGTATCCCATCTATATTAGTTTATCGTTCATTTCTTAAACCACAGAAGCGTCACCATTTTTGTAAAGTACTGCTAATAATGTTTTTTTACTGAAGTGCCTCAGTAGTGTTAAGTTCTAACCCTTTCCCTTCTAACTAATCCTCTTCGTTTAGAACCTTAATTCAGTGTCTCTATCTTATAAGTAGGCGAGTCCAATGACTCTTTATAAACTGAGTGAGAAATTAAAAAAATTGCATCTAGTTGTGTGTGTGTGTGTGTGTGTGTGTGTGTGTGTGTGTGTGTGTGTGTGTGTGTGTGTGAAGATTGGGTGAAGATAGGTGAAGGCTGCCAGCCTGGCCAGATAGAATTTTATAGATAATTCTGTCATTTGCAAATATTAATGTAAGCCACAGGCTTGTTGTCTTAAATAGAAAAAAATGCTGTTACAAAAATGTAATAACAGTGCACTCTGCTGACCTAGTAAAACATGTTGTGACCCTTTGATCTAAAGTTGGCGCCAGCCTGTCTAGGTGAAGGAATTCTTGCTATTGTTTTAAGGCCAGAGTTAATTGTCCTGAATTTGCATGCATAAATGTCCTTTATTGCTCTGGTTTCTGCCCAGAGGGGAAGAATATAAATGTAGTTTCTGTTAGCTTGGGAACCCATGGAAGTGGGAAGAATGATGTAATGTGAACCAGGAATGTTATTTTAAAAACGGAGATAATACGAGAACATTAAGCATTTTTGTCTTGACCATCCACCTCATCAACACACTGCATTTGCTATTTATGTAAGTTTATCTTAGACTTGTGTTTTCTCTTAGAAATAGCTAGAAACTAGAAAGATTAGACTGTTTTTCTGTGATGTCAGAACTGTGCTACTGAATTATTTTAAGTAGTTCTCTGTGATCTCTGAACTCTTGACTAGCACTGTGTAGTAAAAAGTATTGTCTTGTATTTTTAATAATTTATTATTAAATAGTTTAAAACCTTTCAACTGTGGCTGTTTTGTGTAGAGATAAGTTAAGCTCTAAGAGTACATTGCATGTATATAGTGATCCTGTAGCAAGTCACTCTAAGAAGCCTTGACTGTTTGGTTACAAGCCCTTAGCACTTTGCCTGAGGACTTGAGGATCTGGTTAGCTCATAGACAATGTGCTACTTCAGATGAGTTGGGGAAGAAGGGAGACCTATACCTGGCAAGCAGAGCAGTCCTAAACAGGAAAAGGACCCCCAGTACTGCTCATGGGTCTAAAGCAGCCCATGGTGGGCAGCGCAGACTGTCCCAACAGAATCTGCCAGTAGCAGGGGAAGCCACTAGTCCAGGTACACATCCAGGAGCTAGGGTTAAATGTTTTGAATGCAACCATCGGGGCCATGTGGCATACAGATGTCCACAGAGGCAAGGTGGGGAACAAAAGGTGAGGGAGCCAGTAAGTGGGAAAGACAAAATGCCAGTAATAGGTTGTCTTGAGACAACAGGGGTACTGAACTACCATCCTTCAGATGTCCTAATAGGGAAGGATTTGGATGAGGCAGTACCATGTGCTTATGCAGTTACACTCAGTCAGGCTAAGAGACAAGCATGTGGGTCTGGTAGCCTGGGGGAGACCCAGACAGACTGCATACTTGCAGCCAGGACTGGTGAGGTGGTTACTTCAGGGAGGAACTACTCTGTAGCAGTGAGACTGAATGCGAGACGCAACTGTTTGGAGGTATTGATGGTCCCTTGGACAGAGTGACTGCAAAGGTAGAGGTGAGTAGTAGTACCCAGGCTGACAGTGAGGCACCACTGTCAGAGGATGCCAAACTTCCTGTGGAAGGGGAGCTGGGAGGAGTTACAAGGAGGGAGTTGAGACAGGCTTAGCTCTCAGACCCTACATTGCAAGGCTTGAGGCAGGTAGGTAAGGAGGCACCTAATTCTCAAGGAAAGGGGGAATCTGTATACTGGAACAAAGGGTTACTATACAGATAGTGGACCACTGAGCGGGGGCTAGAAGGTGAAAGAGCACAGCAGTTGGCAGTGCCTAGAGCCTACCGTCTGGCACTTCTAGCCATAGCTCATGATATTCTCTTTGCAGGTCATATGGGCATAAAACGTACAAAGAGGCGTATTATACAGAACTTCTATTGGCCTGGAATTTCCAGTGATGTAACAGAGTACTGCAGGACCTGTGAGCAGTGCCAAAAGGTAGGCAAGGCAGGAGACAAGGTGAGAGCTCCTTTGATGCCTTTGCCTGTGATTGAGGAGCCATTTCAGAGGGTAGCTATGGATATTGTGGGTCCTCTGAGTACTCCAAGTTCGACAGGGAAAAAGTATATCCTAGTGGTATTGGATTATGCTACACGATACCCTGAGGCAGTGACTTTGTCCTCCATTGAGGCAGAGAAGGTGGCAAATGCTTTGTTAGAGATTTTCAGCAGGGTGGGTTTCCCAAAAGAAGTACTGACTGACAGAGGTGCCAATTTCATGTCAGACCTGTTGGCTTGTCTGTGGAAGTCCTCTGGCGTAAAGCACATGAAGACCACCCCCTACCATCCCCAGACTAATGGTCTTGTTGAGAGGTTAAACTCTGCAATCAAGTCCATGCTATGGGCATTTGCAGATCAGTTTAAGAGGGAGTGGGACAAATATTTGCCCCATCTGTTTGCTTACAGAGAAGTTCCCCAGGAAAGCACAGGTTTTTCACCCTTTGAGTTGCTGTATGGGCATAGGGTGAGGGGACCTCTAGATTTAATTTGAGATGAGTGGGAACGTGAGTGCGAGTCTCACAAGGAGTCTCTCTTGGAATACGTCCTAAACCTCAGGAACTCATGGGCTTGGCCCAGGAGAACCTGGCAGAAGCCCAACAACAGAAAAAGGTGTGGTATGACAGGAATGCTCGAGCTAGAGAGTATGCTGTGGGACAGCAGGTAATGGATGTTCTTCGTGTTTCACTGTTGCAGTCATTACATTTGGGTAATCTGCTGGCAGGTTGACCTCATTCGGCCTGAATAACAAAGTTTTGGGTCCTGCGTCGGTTGCTGTCCCTTCTTCCATGACGTCAGGTCATCAGGGGTATAAAACATGCAGGCAACGCCATTACTTCAGTCTTTCTTGCTGGTCAGTGCCCGAAGCAGAAGCAGTTTGCAAGTGCTGGTCGGCCAACTCCTGATATTTTCGTTTTCAAGTTTCAGAACCGAAGTCTTCAACCTAAAGCTAAGTACCCTGTTGGGGAAACTTTTTCTTGCTCCTCACTGATGTCAGTAAAACTTAATTGCATTACTTGTGGGAAGCAAATACCTCATAAGGATTTTCATTTGTACTGTATTCCTTACCTAGGCCCTGACCACAATGTGACTTGCTGTCGGTTTGTGCTAAATTTAACCAACGCACTATTAAGCATCGGTATATTTTTGCATCTAAATATTTTGGCTCAAGATTTGACTATCCAGAAATGTTGTCGGTTAGCAATCCAACTACCGGAATTCACAACAAAACGTAAAGAAAAATACAGAGACAAACCGTCGAGGTCCAAAACTGACGACGAAGCTTCTCCTAAGCCAGTCGCTGGTTCGCCGGTACTCAGTGAGGCGCTTTCGCAGCCCCTGATACCCACTACTTTTGATTCGCAAGCCTCTACCGAGAGCCATTCGTTGTCTGGTATGCCGCGAGACATTTCAAGTATTGAACCCGCGGATGTCTCTCCCTTAGATGGGTCCAGAGCCGCTGAGCAGGCACTGGCTTCTGAGGGTGTTTTCAGGCCTAAAGATTTGTATATTAAACCAACGCCATCCTCAAAAACAAGACCAAAAACAACTCCTATGTCTAAAAAAATGATGCATGGGCCACATGCTTAGGCACCTATGCCTAAAAAACTATCTAAATGGCTGAGGATTTAATTTCCTCGATCAGGTTCCCAACCCCCTCCTGCTAAGAGGCCTAGGCAAGACACTGATTATGAATCTTCAGAACAGGTTTCCATTTTTTCTGATTCCTCTTCTGATCAGGAATGATCTATTCCGCCTTATGAGGACTCTGATGCAGAAGAATCCATCCCTTCTGCTTCTCCTCCTGAGGATTTTTCTTTTGGAGAAACTTTGCATACCTTAAGGGAACATTTTCATTGGGAGAGTCAGGATTTTTCAGAATCCAAAAAGAGGCTTAGGGATTTCCTTCTTCTTCCTCAGCATAGGCCTTTGGCTCTACCTCCAGTTCTAGACATTGTTGATGATGTTTTCTCAGAATCCAGCATGGCTCCTGATTCCCTGCCTCCGGCTACTAGTAAGCCAGACAGATATTACCGGGTTCCTGACTCCCACAAATTTCTTTTTATAAACCCTACTGCTGACCCTGAAACAATTTCTCAGGGTCCCAAGGGTGTTAAGGCTTCTACTGCTAAAAATCCTACCCCTTCTGATAGAGACTCCAGGGTGCTGGATAGATGGGGTAAGAAGGTTTACATGTCTGCAACCCCGGCAATCAGGGCTTTAAACTGTCAATTTCATATGCTTAAATATCAGCAGCATGTCATGGGGTTACTTAAACAGAAAATTATGTTGATTTCTGACTGTGTGGAAAATAGAGTTACAGGATTTATTGCATTCAGCTGAACAAGTTGGAAAACATACTTTGCAATGTGGTTTTGAATACTTGGAGGCCTCTTGCAGGGCTGCTGTAACTGGATTTGTGATAAGAAGGCATGTTTGGCTCAAGGAGCAAAATCTGCCTGATCATGTTAAGCAAAATTGTTGGATGCTCCTTTACAACAGGACAGTCTGTTTGGTAATAAGGCATAAGAGGTTTTGAAAAAGATGGAAGACAAAGCTAAATCTATGCAAACTGTAAAAGATTTCCTACAAGTACAGCTACCCAGGTTCAGTAGACACTGGCCTACTAAAAATTGGTCCTTTCCAGTACCCACCAGAGCCACTCAGGTCAAACCCAGACACTCCAAAGGCTCCAGGTTTCAGTCACAAGGAACTTACAGAGCAAAATAATGGGGTGCCTCAACCTCCAAATCTAGAGGTACCAAGGCACCCCCCTATGGTAAACAGTCTCAATGACTTTCCTCTGCCATTTCCAAGCACTTATCTTTTGGCAGCCCCTTTGGGGGAGGAGTTAGCACTTCATGCACAAAATTGACATCTAATTACCCAGGACAAGTGGGTTTTAAATATAGTATCCCAGGGATACAGATTTCATTTCCACATGTTGCCAATTCCAAATGGGTGGCCAGATCTGCCTCCAAATCAGTGGGCAGAGGCCCAGAAACAAGTTATGTCCCTCATGGATATGGGGGCTATTCAAAGAGTACCAGAAAAGGAAAAAGGACAAGGTTTTTATTCAAGACTTTTCCTGGTACCTAGAAAAGACAAATCATGGCATCCAGTTCTGGACTTATCCATTCTAAATACTTTCCTGGACATTCCAAAATTCAAGATTTTGACTCGACAACAGTTACTGCCTATGCTAGGTAAGGATGCCTGGTTGGTAACTCTAGACTTAAAAGAGGTTTACCTGCATATCCCAATCAGGAAATCTTGCAGAAGATACCTCCTCTTCAAAGCAGACTATTTGCATTACCAGTTCTCTGCACTGCCCTTTGGCTTATCTACTGTGCCCAGGGTCTTCACAAAGTGCCTGGTACCAGTAATTGCATTCTGCAGACAAAGAAACATTCAAATTTATCCTTATCTGGACGGCTGCCTACCAGAAAACAAGGACACTCTTCTACAGCATCTGGCATTTGTAAAAAGGCTTCTAACTTGCCTAGGGTACACCATAAAAGAAAAGAAATCACAGCTGGTACCCTCTCAAAAAAATACATTCCTGGGTGCAAGCTTGAATACAACTGCCCAGATGGCTTACCTCACGCCAGACAAACAAATCCACTTGATGACTTACTTCAAACAAGTGGCCACAAAACCCCAGTTATCTGCAAGACAAATTCTGCAGGCCTTTGGGTTCATGGCTTCCTGCATTCTTCTAATTCCATATGCAAGACTGCATATGAGGAAACTTCAGTGGTACCTAAAAAGCTTATGGAGTCAACATTGTCACAGCCTGGAAACAATGATTCCTATCATTCCTTGCCTGCAGCAAGAGTTCCTATGGTGGGCAGAGGCCTGTCACCAAAACAAGGGACTGTCATTCATTCCACCCCTGCCACCCAAACCCTGACTACAGATGCATCAGACTATGCTTGGGGGCGCATCTGGCAGAGAGATGCATTCAGGACAAATGGAGCCCAAATCAAATGCACCTGCATATCAACCAGAAAGAGATGCTAGCTGTACAGAATGCTCTGACAGCTTTCAAGGACTTAATTCATCCAAGACCACTACTGATAAAGACGGAAAATACCACAGTCATGTGGTACATAAACACGCAGGGGGGGCACCCATTCCTACCCCCTTTGCAGACTAACCATGGCCTTGTCGAACACAGCCTTGTCTTACCAAATACATCTACAAGCTCAGTTCCTGCCAGGAAAGCAAAATACTCTGGCAGACGAACTAAGCAGAAATCTTATGGACCCGCATGAATGGAATCTTCAGCATGTTGACACGCAAATGGGGGAGCCCAGACATAGATCTTTTTGCCTCACCCCAAAACTATAAGTTGGACAAATTCTGCACAGGAATCCATCACAAAAAAGCTTAGAAAGTGGATGCTCTATCCTTCAGCTGGAAAAACCTGTCAGTCTATGCCTTTCCCCCTCTGCCTCTGCTCTCCAAGGTATTAATAAAAATCAGACAGGAAAAACCAAAAATGATTCTGATTGCTTCAGACTGGCCTTGCCAACACTGGTACCCACTCCTACACAATATGTCACACCTTCCTCCGTGGGACCTGCCTCAGACACCTTATCTACTGTCTCAGTAGAACTTTCAAATTCTACACACTCTGCTCCAAACTCTGAATCTTGCAGCATGGCTAATCAACTAATTTCACCAGTTACATCTCTCAGCAAACCTGTGATGGATGTCATTTTGGAGGCTAGAAGGCCTAGCACTAGAAAATCTTATGCTGATAAATGGAAAAGATTCTGTGCCTGGAATCGGGCACAAGGAATAAGCACAGAAATGCCCAATATTCCTCAGATTCTGCAATATTTAACTGAGATGCTTCACAAGGGCCTATCTTTCTTTTCCATAAAAATCCACGCCTCTTCCATTTCAGCTCATTACAACACAGAGCCTCCCCTCTTTTCTCATCCCCTGCTAAAGCAGTATCTCAGAGGGGCCAAAAATTTAACACCTCCCTGGAGAGCACCAACTCCTGCATGGGACCTCAGTTTTGTGTTGGAAAAACTCACCCTACCTCCTGTTGAACCAGCTGCTACTGCGGACATAAAATTTTCTCTTGGAAGACAGCTTTTCTTTTAGCAGTCACTTCAGCTAGAAGGATCTCAGAACTACAGGCTGTCATGGCAGTGGAGCCCTTTATTATTTTCTACCCGAACAGGGTAGCGCTCATGACTAATCCATCCTTTATGCCTAAAGTAGTATCCAGTGTGGCTCTTAATCAGACCATTCATGTGCCAACTTTTTTCCCAAATCCACAGAACAAGGGGGAGCGGATTCTATATTCATTGGATGTACACAGACAACTAAGATTCTACTTGAACAGGACAAAATCTCTAAGAAAATCTGAGCAATTACTGGTGGCATTTGCTGCCGGGGCAGAGGGAAAGGCTATCTCAAAGGAGACAGTTTCAAAATGGATAAGCCATTGTATTCGTTTCTGCTACATGCATCATGGTAAACTTGTCCCCAAGGGGATCAGATCCCATTCCACCAGGGCTGAATCTACTTCTGCAGCCTTTCTCAGAGGGGTTCCTACCAGAGACATTCTAGAAGCTGCTACCTGGAGGTCATTTCATACGTTCACCAAACATTACCATTTACCTCTCTTCTCTAAATCCAGAGCAGGCTTTGCCTCTGCTGTCCTGCAGGGCCTTACAGCTGCTCCTAATGCTGTATAAAACCATCCACCCAACCATAGCTTTGGGATTCTACGCAAATATGACGACTGCAACAGTGAAACACGAAAAACATAGTACAGTTGTATACACTTACCATAAATGTAGATGTTCGAGTGTATTCACTGTTGCAGTCCTGGTTACCCACCCGCCAGCCCCCTACTTTTCTCTTTTTATACCTCTTCTTTCTGTTACTATGCTCAAAAGCCTTTTTGTTGTATTTGCTTTTATTTGGAGGTATATTTTTTGTCTTCTAAATTACATGCATATATATATATATATATATATATATTATGCTCCCCATTTGAGGGGCACCTGACATCTGGGGCAAGAAAAACTGATGAAAACGGCGTCGGCTGCATGATGTCCTTCATGGATGCATCTGCAGTCATAACAAGTGGGTTGTCCTGTCGTCAGGCAGCCCTGCAGTCGGCCGGATTCCAAAGTCCGGGTCCGGCTTCGGCTGATGTCGCACTCCACCCGACGTCATCTCTGTTGGTCTTCGGGTATAAAAGCATCAGCCGACGCCATTTTCCTCAGTCTTTCTTGCCGTGGCGCCGAAGCAGAAGCTGTTCGCAAGTGCCGGTCGGTCGGATCCAGAGATTACTTCTACCGAATACTACTTCGAAGACTTCTAAAGCTAAGTACCCCGTTGGGGACTCTTTCTTGCCTCAGCCGATGTCAGAAAAAGTTAACAATTGTTTAACCTGCGGGAAACAAATACCTCATAAAGATTTCCACTCTTACTGTCTGCCTTGTTTAGGCCCAGCCCACGACGTAGCAGCCTGTTCGGCCTGTGCCTCTTTCAACCGACGAACGCTTAGGCGTCGGTCGGAGTTTGCAGAACAGTTTTTCGGTTCTGATTTTGCGTACATTATGCCGTCGGATCCTCCGACTACCCCCAAAAAACGCAAAGATAAAGACCGACACTCGCGGTCAGCGGTTTCGGCCGAAACCACGGTAAAGCAAACCGCGAGTGTCTCTGTTTCGGCTGAAACCGAGAAAACTGATCAAAGTACAGCTGAACCTATTCTTACAACTGAGGCCCCTGCTACAACTCTTGAATCGACCTCAGAAATTTTACCCACTACGGTGGTTGACTTATCAGACACCATTCCCTTGGATGTCTCTACCCCAGCACGTGGTGCTGCTAGGCCTCCTGCTGCCATGTCCATTAAGGCCTTCGCCAGGGCTAAAGCAGCCAAGACTTCTAAAACAGTGCCTGTTAAACCCCCCACATCCAGGCCCTCTTCTAGTTCTCAAATGCTTTCTTTGGCAGAAGATTTAATTTCTTTAATTAGAGGATCTCAATCTCACCCAGACAGGGCCTCTCAGCCCCAGAGAAGAGACCTAGGGCAGAGCGCCCTGACCCAGTGTCTTCTGATGATTCTGCTGATGAATCAGACATAACTCACCAGCCTGAGGCTCCCTTCTCCAATTTTGAAGATTCTGATGCTGAAGAATCCATTCCAGCTGCTTCCCCACCAGAAGAATTCTCCTTTGGGGAAACCTTGCATGCCATGCGAGAACAGTTCCAATGGCAGCAACAGGATTTTTCAGACTCCAGAAAAGACTTAGGACCTTTCTGCACCTCCCACAGCACAGGCCCTTAGCTATACCTCCTGTTCTCTCTGTGGTGGATGATGCTTTCAATGATGTTTGCTCCGCTCCAGATTCTTTACCCCCAGCCCCTGCCAAACCAGACAGATTTTACAGGGTGCCAGATACTCATCACCATCTTTACAAGGCCCCACTTGCAGACCCAGAAACTATATCCCAGGGTCCCAAGGCAGTAGCGACCACAGCTAAAAACCCTATTCCTTCTGAAAGGGAAGCAAGGTCATTAGACAGATGGGGTAAAAGGTCTACACTTCAGCTACTCTCTCAGCTAGAGCTTTAAACTGTCAGTTTCACATGATACAATACCAAGAGTTTATGCTTGATCAGTTAGCTAAAAAACTAACCACTGATGAATCTCTTGATAAGAAATATGTATTAGAGATGGTAAATAACATACAACAGGTTAGCAACCATTCCTTAAAATGTGGCTATGATGCACTGGAGGCTTCATTTAGATCAGCCATGACAGGCACAGTGATAAGAAGGCATGCATGGCTAAAAGAACAAGCTTTACCGGATCATGTTAAAGCTAAGTTGCTAGATGCTCCTATGGACAAGGCAAGTTTGTTTGGTACACCTGCCCAGCAGGTTATGAAGAAAATGGAAGAAAAGGCAAAATCTGTTCAAACTGTTAAAGATTTCTTGCAGGTTCAACCCCCAAGGTTTAGCAGGAACTGGCCAGCCAAAAATTGGTCCTTTCCTGACTCCACAAAATTTCAAAGGGGCAGGAATAGACGCTCCAGAGGCAGAAACCAATCCAGAGGAGGTGCCTACAGAGGACGACAGTGGCAAGGTAACAACAGAGGCGCAGACACAGCCACTGCCACTACATCAGCACAACCACAGTGACTTAATCCTAAATCCGCCTACCAGGGAACAAATAGCAGCTCCTCTAGGCGGAAAGTTAACCTTATTTTCAAAGAACTGGCACTACATAACAAAAGACAAGTGGATTTTACAAACCATAGATCAAGGTTACGGTTTCACTTCCACACTTTACCAGTCAAAAGAGGAATGCCAAACCTACCTCCAAATCAAAAACAGAGGCTCTACCAGATAATGGAGTTAGCAAACATGAGAGCTGTGGAAAGAGTGCCAACAGCAGAACAAGGAAAGGGTTCTACTCCAGACTATTCCTAGTTCCAAGAAAGGAAAAAGTTGGAGACCAATTCTCGACCTGTCCACCTTAAATACATACATCATTGTCCCAAAATTCAAAATGCTGACCCTACAGCAACTTCTTCCCATGCTGGGCAAGGAGTCTTGGCTGGTAACTCTAGATCTCAAGGAGGCATACCTGCACGTCCCCATTCGACCAATCTGCAGAAGATACCTCAGATTTCTTGCAGGATCAGAGCACTATCAATTCTCAGCATTGCCCTTTGGCTTATCTACTGCCCAGAGTATTCACAAAATGCCTGGCATCAGTAATCGCCCATTGCAGACTACAGGAATTCAAATTTACCCATACCTGGACGACTGCCTGCTACAAGGGGACAACAAAAGCAAGCTGACAACAGATTTACAAAGGGTCATTTACTTGCTACAAGGACTGGGATACACAGTCAATTTACAAAAGTCAAGGCTGATACCATCCCAAACAAGGGCGTTCTTGGGCGGAATTGGACACAGTACAACAAATGGCATTCCTGACTACAGAAAAACAAAAGAACTTCCTCTTTACTTCTTGGCACTAACAAAACTGAACAAGTTAACAGCAAGAAAAGTTCTGCAGGCCTTGGGCTTCATGGCATCATGCATAATCTTGGTCCCATTTGCCAGACTACATATGAGGAAACTACAGTGGTACCTAAAGAATTTATGGTCCCAACACAGACACAGTCTAGAAACAGAAATCCCACTAATTCCATGCTTAAAACAGGAGTTCCTATGGTGGGCTCAGGCATGCCAGTCAAACCCAGGCCTACCCTTTCGCAGATGTCAACCAAGCCAGACCATCACAACAGGCGCTTCAGTCCTAGGATGGGGGCCCACATGCTGGACAAATGCGTGCAAGGATTGTGGACACAGGATCAACTTCGCCTGCACATCAATCTAAAAGAAATGCTGGCAGTAAAACTGGCAATCCAAAAGTTCAAACCATTTCTCAAAGAGGGCCAGTTGATGATAAGGACAGACAACACCACAGTCATGTGGTACATCAACAAACAGGGAGGCACTCATTCATACCCCCTATGCAGAATGACCTTGGAGCTGTGGACCCTGGCACTCAGCTACAACATTCAGTTACAGGCAATATTTGTACCGGGGAAAGACAATACTCTAGCAGACATATTAAGCAGAACCACCCGGATGCCCACGAATGGAAACTGCACCCGGACATCTTCAAGACCATCTCAAAGAAATGGGGAATGCCACAGATAGACCTATTCGCATCACCTCTCAATCACCAGCTCAAAAATTCTGCACAAGGACATTCCACCCACTAGCATGGAAAGTGGACTCACTCTCCTTCAACTGGAAAGGCCTAACAGCATATGCATTCCCACCTCTTCCTTTGATACACAAGGTACTACTAAAAATCAAGGAAGAACGTCCAAGGATAATCCTGATAGCTCCAAACTGGCCAAGACAGCACTGGTACCCACTACTGAAGAGCATGTCTCGGAACAAAATGTGGCCAATACCTCTGATGCCTTTGATGTTAACTCAGAACAACTACAGCATCATACATCCAAACCTAAAACGCTGCAACTGACTGCATGGAACATCACATAACAGCAGCTAATCCAGAACTTTCCCAAAGAGTTAAAGACATTA
The DNA here is from genome assembly GCF_019279795.1 of Protopterus annectens. Classification (NCBI taxonomy): domain Eukaryota; kingdom Metazoa; phylum Chordata; order Ceratodontiformes; family Protopteridae; genus Protopterus; species Protopterus annectens. The sequence goes on from NC_056744.1 coordinate 309,057,510, forward strand.
TTCTTGAAGCACGCAGACCTTCAACAAGAAGGAACTATGCTGGAAAATGGAAAAGGTTTGTCATTTGGAGTACGGAAAGAGGAAAAGATGTGTCAAACATAGATATGCCTAACATTCTGGAGTATCTGGTCGAACTTCTTCATTCAGGCCTGTCATACTCCTCCATCAAGATACATGCATCAGCTATTTCAGCAGAATACAGCTTTGATCCACCTGTTTTTCGCACCCTTTGCTCAGGCAGTTCCTCAGAGGAATCAAGAATGTAAAACCTCCAAGGAAACCACCATTACCAGCTTGGGATTTAAACTTTGTGCTAGAAAAGTTGACACTATCACCCTTTGAACCAGCAGCAACAGCAGACCTACAACACCTGTCATGGAAAACTGCTTTCCTACTGGCAATAACTTCAGCAAGGAGGGTTTCAGAACTACAGGCCTTAATGGCAGTGCAACCCTTCCTAATCTTCCACCAAGATAGAGTGTCCATGAGGACTAATCCTACGTTTATGCCCAAGGTGGTATCCAGAGTGTCTTTGAACCAGGCAATCCACCTACCTACCTTCTTTCCCAACCCACAAAACAGAGGGGAAAGAATACTGCATACCCTGGATTTACCTAGACAACTACCCTACCACCTGGACCGAACCAAAAACAGCAGGAAGACTGACCAACTTTTTGTAGCCTATGCAACAGGAAGGGAAGGAAAAGCTATTTCCAAACAGACAATCTCCAAATGGATAGGAAACTGCATACGTTACTGTTACTCCTTCCATGGAAAACCAATTCCACAGAACATAAGACCTCATTCTACAAGGGCAACAGCCACTACCACAGCCTTCTTACGAGGAGTGGCAACCAAAGACATTATTGAGGCGGCTACTTGGACCTCCGTGCATACATTTGCCAAGCATTATAATTTGCCTCTATATTCCAGATCCCGAGCAGGGTTTGCCACTGCTGTACTGCAAGGGATCCTAAACACACCATAATCTACTTTTATCCTCCTCCCTTGTTGGCTATGGTATTCTACCCACTTGTTATGACTGCAGATGCATCCATGAAGGACATAGTACAGTTTTGTACCTACCATAAATGTAGATGTCCGAACTGGATAGCATCTGCAGTCAGGATTACCCTCCTCCTTCCCTCTGTGGTACTCCTAGGGTGTTTACCCTCCTAATAGCTAGCTGTTGGGGAGTCTTTTATGGTGTATTTGTTTGTATATATGTACATATATGCTTATTGTTGTGTTTACCTCTATCTATTTGGAAACATTGGCATCTATCCAAATTTTTAGCATGCAAGAGGGCTACTGGCATCTGGGGCAAGAAACACTGAGGAAAATGGCGTCGGCTGATGCTTTTATACCCGAAGACCAACAGAGATGACGTCGGGTGGAGTGCGACATCAGCGAAGCGGACCCGACTTTGGAATCCGGCCGACTGCAGGGCTGCCTGACGACAGGACAACCCACTTGTTATGACTGCAGATGCTATCCAGTTCGGACATCTACATTTATGGTAGGTACAAAACTGTACTTTTTATACCCCTGATGACCTGACGTCATGGAAGAAGGGACAGCAACTGATGCAGGACCCAAATCTTTGTTATTCAGGCTGACTGAGGGCAACCTGCCAGCAGATTACCCAAATGTAATGGCTGCAATAGTGAATACACTCGAGCATCTACATTTATGGTAAGTGTACACAACTGTTCTTTCTCAATCCTGTCGGACACAACAAGCTTTAAGCAGCTTGGGAGGGACCCTACAAGGTGGTAAGAAAGGTAAGTGATGTTAACTACATGGTGGAACTGCTAGGCAGAAGGTAGGGGCACAAATTGTACCATATTAACATGATGAAACCTTACCAAGATAGGGAGGCCCTTGTGCTGAGCATGTGCAGTGGTTTGCAGGAAGGGGTCTGAGGGAGTTCTGGGGACCGATCTCCTCAGTGAGGCTCGGGCTGACACCTCAGTGGAAGGGGTAGCAATGTCCCAGCAGCTATCTCCTACCCAGGTTCACGAAATCCGAGCAGTGTTGCAGGGATTTGGGGACTTGTTCACTTGGAAACCAGGGTGCACCCACCTGGGGCAGCAACAGGTGGATACAGGACCCCAGAGGCCTATTAGGCAGGCCCTTTATAGAGTGCATGAGAGAGTCAAACAGACTCTGAGGGAGGAGGTACAGGAGATGTTGGAACTAGGGGTGATTCAAGAGTTCAGCAGTCCCTGGGCCTCCCCAGTGATGCTGGTGTCAAAGAAGGATAGCAGCACCAGGTTCTGTGTGGATTACAGGAAATTAAATAGTCACACACAGTCAGATGCTTACCCCATGCCTAGGACAGATGAGGCCCTAGAGCAGCTGGGTGGGGGCTAAGTATCTTACATCCATTGATCTTACCAAAGGTTACTGGCAGGTGCCCTTGACTCCCGGTGCGAGAGAGAAGTCAGCCTTTGTGACTCCTTTTGGCTTGTATGAGTTCACAAAGATGCCCTTTGGGATGAAGAATGTCCCAGCAACTTTCTAGAGGCTGGTAGATGATATCCTAACAGGAGCAGGAGAGTTTGCCCTTGCTTACCTAAATGATATTGCCATTCCTGGCCAGAGCACCTTCAGCATGTCAGGGAGGTGCTGGTCAGACTACAGAGGGCAGGGCTGACCATTAAGTCGAGCAAATGTCAGGTGGGTATGTCAGAAGTCTCCTACCTAGGACATAGAGTTAGGAATGGTAAGATAAGGCCAGAAACTCCCAACGTGGAAGCCATTCAGGCATGGCCTGCACCTGTTACTAAAAAGCAGGTGAGGGCATTTTTAGGGACAGCAGGGTACTACAGAAAGTTCGTCACCAGTTATAGTACCATAACTGCTCCCCTCACAGACCTGACAAGGAAGAACAGGCCAGGTAAGGTAGTGTGGACCCCAGCATGTGAGCAGGCATTCCAGAAGCTTAAAGAAGCTTTGGGAGGACCACCTGATTTAGCCAGTCCAGATTGCAGCAAATAATTTGTTGTGGAGGTAGATGCTTTGAACCATGGGGTGGGGGCTGTATTTAGCCAGATTTCTTCAGAGGGGGAAGAGCACCCAGTGGTTTATATCAGTTGTAGGCTCCAGCCCAGGGAGGAATGCTATGCAGCTGTAGAAAAGGAATGTCTAGCCATAGTGTGAGCACTGCAGCAACTTCAGCCTTATCTGTATGGAAGGAAATTCACTGTTATGACAGATCACAACCCCCTAACATGGTTAAACAGAGCCAGCCAGCAAAATGCCAAGTTGCTAAGATAGAGGCTGGGGTTGCAAGCATATAATTTGTCTGTGCAGTGCCGCAGTGGGATTAGCAATGCCAATGCAGATGGTTTCTCAAGGCAGGGAATGGGGTAAGGTATACTCATATAAACCTAACCCTTTCAAGCAGTGTTTATCAAGGGTCACTTGAAAAACTGGGGGGGGGGGGGATATGTGAAGATTGGGTGAAGATAGGTGAGGGTTGGCGGCCTAGCCAGATAGAATTTTATAGATAATTCTGTCATTTGTAAATATTAATGTAAGCCACAGGCTTGTTGTCTTAATGGAAAAAATGCTGTTACAAAAATTTAACAACAGTGCACTCTGTCTGACCAAGTAAAACATGTTGTGACCCTTTGATCTAAAGTCGGCCCTTTGATCTAAAGTCGGCCCTGGCCTGTCTAGGTGAAGGAATTCTTGCTATTATTTTAAGGCCAGAGTTAATGTCCTGAATCTGCATGCATAAATTTCCTTTATTGCACTGGTTTCTGCCCAGAGGGGAAAAATGTAAATGTAGTTTCTGTTAGCCTGGAAACCCAGGGAAGTGGGAAGAATGATTAGGTTTATAGGTTGGTACTAGGCTATTGGCCCTAGGGCCTATACAAGCCTAGCCATAACAATTCCCTGGCTATTTCTTCCCACAGTATTTACTTCCCTGGACCCTTGTCTAGCAGGGCAACAGACATGATCCCGGGGTGAATTTCCTATCTCCCATCTAATCATCAAGGTTCCTTTTGAAGAGGGCCAAGGAGGCGCTCAGCTTGACATGTTTGGGCAGTCTATTCCAGAGTCTGGGGAGTCTCTGGGTCAGGAACCTATCCCTCCACCATGTTTTGTTCATTGTGATGACAGGGTTTAGATCCCTGGAGCGTGTGTCTCGGAGGGATTGGGATTTTTTTTAAGTGTAGCATGTCCAGCAGCTCTGGGTTTGACATGGCCTTGTATGTGAAACAGAGATTGCCTCTGAAGAGATGATATGCGACAGAGTGTAGGTGGAGTTTTTTTAGATGGTCAGCATAGGGCATCTGCTTTAGGCCTGTGATTCTTTTAGTGAGGTATTTCTGCGGCCATTCCATTTGTTGCAGATGTCTTATGAGGTACATACCAAACGGGGCAATTGTATTCTATAATGGGTCTAATGAGGGATGAGTACAGTGGGACAATGACCTCCTTTTTTCTGGATGACAAGCCCTTAGTGATGAGGTGTGCCACATAGAAGGATTTCCTGACTGTTGTGGCTATGTGGTTATCAAAGGTGAGCCCACTGTCCACCGGTGTCCCTAAGTCTATCACACTTTCAGTGTTTAGTGTACTGCCACCTATGCTGTAATTCACGGGTACATGTTTTTTTCCCAAAGGGGATAACTATATATTTCGTGGCATTGAGCTTGAGCCCATGGCTCTGGCACCAAGCATCTTTTCCTGTAAGGCCGTTTTGTAGAATATCGACATTATTTGGGGATTCAGTAATGGCTCCCAGTTTGCAGTCATCTGCGGACTTTGTTAGCTAGAGTCCCTTAGTGTTGGCCTGTACTTAAGAGAAGTAGATGCCAAACAAGAGCGGTCCCAAGACTGAACCCTGAGGTACTCCACTTGTCTGGAGCTGGATTTGGAGCCAGCTACTTTTACAGTGTGGGTTCTGTCAGTAAGCCAGTTGGCAACCCATCGAGTGACGTAGGGATTAATGCCCAGCTTAGTAAATTTATCTAAGATTCCAGAGTGGGAGATAGTGCTGAAGGCCTTGCCGAGGTCCAGATAGGCTGTGTAGACCACCTTACCGTTGTCCACGCCTCTGGAGACTGATTCGAAGAAGTCAGTCAGGTTCAGGTGAGATCAGTCCTTCACGAACCAAACTGTGCAGGGTCCAGAATTTGAAGGTTGACAATGTCTTTGTTTATAAGTTCCATGATAATACATTCCATGGCCTTGCAGATCAGGCTCGTCAGACTGATGGGGCAGTAGTTCTTGGAATCCAAGATGGATCCCACCTTGTGGAGTGGGATAACTGTAGCTGTGCACCACTCAGTGGGCATGGAACCTGAGGTGAGGCAACGATTAAACTTGACACTTAGGTGAGGTGCCAGTTCATTTTGTAGGTCATGTAGTACACAGCCTGGGATGTCGCCTGGTCCCATGGATGCTGTGAACCAAGAATGTGATTTTAAAGTCAGAGAGAATCAGAGAGCCTTGAGCATTTTTGTCTTGACCATCCAACTCATTAGCACTCTGCCTTTGCTCCATATGCAAGTTTATCTTAGACTTGTGTTTTCTCTTAGAAATAGCTAGAAACTAGAAAGATTAAACTGTGTTTTCTGTGATGTCAGAACTGTACTATTGAATTATTTAAAATATTTCTCTGTGATTTCTGAACTCCTGACTAGTACTGTGCAGTAAAAAGTATCGACTTGTGTTTTTAATAATTTATTATTAAATATTTTAAAACCTTTCAACTGTGGCTGATGATCTTCGTGTTTCACTGTTGCAGTCATTCCATTTGGGTAATCCTGCTGGCAGGTTACCCTCAGTCGGCCTGAATTCCAAAGTCTTGTGTCCTGCATCGGCTGCTGTCGCCCCTTCCCTGACTTCAGGTCGTATTATAGAGCTAAATTGTTGCTTAGATATCTGTTGTCTTAGTGTTCTGCAACGATACAGAGATCAGTATATATTTTTTTTGTTTTATAATTTGCACTCTGATTCCTCACATCTCTGTTGAAACTTTTCCCCACCCCCTTCCCCTGCTCTTGGTTGTAGTTTAAATTTGGTGGCTTTTGCAGTGCCCGCCCCACTGTACATTTGATCTAGGACACTCCCCCAGTCCCATCTCTTTACCGCATTCTACCTAATAAACCCTTTCTGCACTTGCTTTTAGTCCTTTTTACTTTAATTACATTTTTTCAAACTGTGTGTGGACTAATATTGCTACATACTCAAGTGTGCCAGCTTGCACTGTATGTGAATTGTTTTTACTACTGTTTTTGCTACTTTTCTGAAAAAAAAAAATTGAAAGCCTGTTTCCTACCTTTCCTGTAATTAGTGTTCCAGATACAGATTTGCTGTATCCAGGACTATTTGTAAGCTTCTGAGCCCCCAAGCCTTTCTGTGTTGGAGGGAAGCCTTCTAGCTTATCAGTGGGAGTGGTAAGCACTAGGTAACCTGTCTATCACATAAGGAGTGGTTCTGGCCCAGAATTTGTAGTTATTGGCCGTTTGGGCGGTCTTCCATCTCTCTCAACTTTCTGATTTGAAGGCCTGCATTTGCATTTGTTTCTGTCCTGTAACACCTGGGCCCATCTCATTTGCTCACTCAATTTTTTTTTTTTTTTTATCTGCTTTTACTGTATTTGTGTTTCTTCCTACTTTATTTTGCTTTTGCGTCATCTTAAAAGAACTCAATTGTATTTATTACTGCTTAGTGTAATGCATTCTAAGCCTTTTAGTTTAAGCACTTGGGCTTCAGACCAGTTGTTTTACATTAGGAAGGTTTGTGGTCTGCACTGTAGTGGCAGAACAGGTAGCTTACATCCTTCTAAGTTGGGAACTGCTGATTGAGGGCTCAGTGTCTGTTATTCTAAAAGTGTATTAATTCTGGTTTAAGCACTTGGGCTTCAGGCCAGTTATTTTACATTAAAAGGGTTTGTGGTCTGCACTCTTGTGGGAGGAGAGGCTGGACTCTGCCCTTCTGAGCTGGGAATTTCTGGTTAAAGGCTTATAGTGCCTGCATATTTGAACTGCTTCTTACTGAAATTGGTACACCTTGTTTGCTGTAGCATAGACTAGATCCAGGCCTGCTGAATCTAGCTTTATTTGTATGCTTGTTATTTCCCTGAAACGCTAATTCCACCTAAAACGTGGCTTTTCGGCGCTTCTGTGGATCCCTAGTGATATCTGCATTGCTTCCTGTAATTTCCTTGTTTCACTTGAAAGAAAGTTACCGTTTGTCGTTTTTGCATTTAAGTTACCTGTAACACATTGCATTTAAGTTACCTGGCACTTGCTCACTAAAGCAATTATATAAGTCAGCACTAAAATATTAAAAGCATTACACCCTCACAAACTCCCCTTGAGTATCTCGTTCCCCATTGGCCCTTTTTTTTTTCAATTATAAAGGAATTCCCAATACTATTCTAGCATGTCCAAAGGTCAGTTGTCAATCTCCTCTCGGGTCCAGCTGGTGAATCTGGGAATCTTGAGGCAATGATACAACTGCCTCATGTACACAGACAACCCTCTCCTCCTCCCAACAAATTCCAACACATGTGAGAGATGCAACCATATAGCCATACTGGAGGCTAAGCTCTCTCAACTCAGTACTGGCGAAACCAGTCAGGAGGAGAAGGAAACCAGACTCACTACAATTCCAGTCTCACATAGACCTACCACTACAGCAAACCAAACACATAAACACACAAAAACATACTCGGAGGCTCTAAATAAAAATCTGCCTAAGCAGCAGAGACCTCCAAAGCAGACACCCAAGCAACCGCTACCCCAAAACAAAACACGTGCAACACATAGCTCACAAAGCCAGTGTGCCGAACAGTCACAACCCTTAAGGCTAAACAGCACACCTGATACACTTGTAATAGGTGACTCTATCTTCAGGCACACTGACGTCCCGCTCACCAGGCTGAACAAGGAAAAGGTCACGGTGAGCTGCCTGTCGGGCGCTAGGATCCGCCACATAACACAAGCACTCAGGTCACTCCAAGGCAAGTACAAATATGACTCGGTCATTGTCCATGCTGGTGTGAATGACCTGAGACGTACCTCCCTGGACTACATGAAAAGAGACCTAGAGGAGCTCTCTGAGCATGTAGCCCAGGCCAGTATGACCCTGACCTTGAGTAGCATCTTACCCTCACCAAGAATGATGCCACAATATGAAGACAAGATAATCAATTTCAACAATTGGCTTAAGTATTGGTGTCATTCAAAGGGGATCCAATGCCTGTCAGCTTGGGATGACATGCTCGACAAGCCACGATGCTTCGCTAGGGACGGCTTGCACCTGTCACCCCTGGGCTTTCGGATATTGGCAAAGGCTCTTGCTACCCCATAGTGCCTTTTTTAGTCAAGGTTCAAAAGACAAACCCACCTCCATAGGTATCACAAGGGATAAGAAACTAAGAGTAATGCTACTCAACGCCAGAAGTCTAAACCTCAAGATGCACGCCAAGCTCTCCTTAGCATGGAGAACATCGATATCTGTGCAGTAACAGAAACCTGGTTCAAGGCTCCTGAGAGCACCCCAGCACTGCCAGGTTATACCTCATACCATGCTTTTCGGCCCCAAAACTTGGACTGAACCACAAAAGGAGGGGGAGTATCAATATTCGTCAAAGATACCCACACCTCCAGGTTGGTGGCACAGCACGAAGCATCAGAGACTATCCATGTGCAACTAACAGTGGGTAAAACTGCCTTCCAGTTTATAGCCTGCTATAGACCACCCTCCCAAACCCAGGAACCCCACTCGGCCTTCCTGAGAAATAAAATATGAAGGTCTCTCCAAACACCATTATATTGGGCGACTTCAACTACCCACATATAGACTGGGAACATTACTCTAGCTCCAACACCCTGGCCCAAAGGTTCCTAGAATTTATAAACTCAAATGCTATGGAGCAACTTGTTACCACTCCCACAAGAGGGGAAAACATACTGGACCTGATCATCACCAACATGGGGACTCTATGCTCCAGACCAGAAGTGTATCCCTCACTGGTAAGATCAGGCCATAAACTAATCTCACTGAATATTCACATCCCGACCCCACCCCCTGCCCAGAAAACCACAGTGAAAAACTTCTCTAAAGCAAATTTCACACTCCTCAAAACCGAGGTGGAATCCTTCAAAGCCCCCGGGCCTGTGGAAAATACGGCCCAGACACCAGAATCCTTTATAAACGCATTCTATGAACACCTTCAGGAATGCATGGATCATGCAATCCCAAATAAAACCAAGACCCAATCCTCCAAAGGCAGACGTCCTGTCTGGTGGACCCCAGCCATAAACAAACTATACAAGAGAAGGAGGAAGCTACTACATGATAGAGCAAAATCCCAAAAAGGGAAGGCATCTCTGATCAGTATTAGCAAAAAACTACGGGCACTCATAAAATCGTCTAAGGCCAGCTTCGAGAGAAAAATTGCACAGGACACTAAGGATAATCACAAGGCTTTCTTTAGGTATGTTAGGAACCTGGGTGGGAATTCCCAGATATGCTCAGAATTAGTCCAAAATGACAAAAAATACACAGAACCCACAGACATTGCCAACATCCTAGCTGACAGGTTCAGCGCAAACTTCTCTCCCACCAAAAGGGCAAATATCTAGCCGAACAGAGTGCTGCACCCTGACATCTCAGATGCTCAGGTAAGAGCTGCCCTCTCCAAAGCAAAAAACACAGCATCAATGGGACCAGACGGTGTCCCGGGCTGCGTCCTACATGAACTCCAAGAAGAGCGAAACCCAAACATAAAACTACTGTTCAGTCTCAGCCTTACTACAGGATATGTACCCAAAGAGTGGCGTACAGCAACAGTGGTCCCTCCCACAAAGGTGGTGCCTCAACGGATCCTGGAAACTATCGCCCCATAAGCCTGACTAGCTTGGTCTGCAAAGCTATGGAAAGGATCATCATGGACCTCATAAATAAAGATATTGGGGACCTACAGACACTGGATCCTACCCAGTTCGGCTTTGTTAAAGGCAGATCCTGCCTCTTAAACCTGGTTGATTTCTTTGAAACGGTCACCAAGGCCATTGACGAGGGGAAGGTGGTCCACACAGCCTACCTGGACCTCGCAAAAGCCTTCGATACAATACCCCACTTGGGCATTATAGATAAGCTCACCATCTTAAATATAAACCCCTATGTCACTAGATGGGTTGCAAACTGGCTCAAGGACAGAACCCACATGTTTAGAATTGCTGGAGCCATGTCAGACTCCAAACCAGTTACAAGTGGCATCCCACAAGGCTCAGTCCTGGGGCCTCTCTTGTTTGGTATATATTTCTCGGAGGTACAGGCCAACATGGAAGGACTGTGGCTGACCAAGTTCGCAGATGACTGCAAACTGGGCACCATAATCGACTCTCCAGTCGACACAAGCATCCTCCAAAAGGGCCTCATAGAAACAGACAACTGGTGCCAGAGCCATGGTCTCAAGCTAAACGCCAAAAAGTGTATAGTCATCCCCTTTGGCAAAAACAAAGTGCCCACAAAATACCACATAGGTGGTAATCCATTAAGTACAGAAGAAGTAATTAGGGACCTGGGGACCCAAGTTGATAGCAATCTCTCATTTGACAACCACGTGGCCAAAGTGGTTAGAAAAACATTTTATATAGCCCACCTAATCATGAAGGGATTCACATCTAGATCAGGGGATGTCATCGTGCCTCTTTACTCATCCCTCATCAGGCCCATAATTGAGTACAATGCCCTTTGGGATGTACCTTACCAGACACCTGCAGCAACTGGAAAGACCCCAAAAGTACCTCACCAAGAGGATCAAAGGGCTCAAACAGATGCCATATGCTGCCCGGTTAAAGAAACTCCAGCTCTACTCAGTGGCATACCGCCTGCTCAGAGGCGATCTGTGCCTGACATATAAAGCCATGTCCAACTCGGAATTAATGGACATGCTGCACCTCAGAAAATCCAAATCCCATCGAGCTACGCGCTCGAGACTTGAACCTCAGCACTGAAATAAATAGGACATGCTGGAGGGACAGATTCATAACCCAGAGGCTCCCTTCACTCTGGAATAAAATCCCAGTCCAGGTTAGGCAGAGTCCCTCATTGACTCTCTTCAAGAGGAATCTTAATGAGTGGATGGGAGATCATAGGTTTACCCCGGGTATCACTTCTGTGTCACTGCTAGACAGAGGCACAGTATACTAACCTCGAAAAAGGGCATAGCAAAATTAATTTAAAATGGGTGGCGAAAGCCAAACACACTCTGGCTAGGCTTATAAATGCCCTAGGGCAGATGGCCTAGTATGAACCTATGAAGGAGCCAATGCCATTTTCTTCAGTCTTTCTTGCCATGCGTTGCCCGAAGCAGAAGCAGTTCGCAAGTGCCAGTCGGCCGACTCCTGAGATTTTCGTGTTCGAATTTCAGATCCAAATTCTTCAATAAAGATAAGTACCCCGTTGGGGAAATGTTTTTCTTGCTCCAAACCAATGTCAGAAAAAGTAAATAATTCTATTTCTTGGGAAAGCAAATACCTCATAAGGACTTTCATTCTTACTGTATTCCTTGCCTAGGCCCTGATCACAACGTTTCTGGTTGCCGGTTTTGTGCTTCATTTAACCAACACACTATTAAGCGTCGGTATGATTTTGCTTTAAACTATTTTGGAAGGCTGTTTAATTATCCAGAAATGTCGTCGGATAGCCTGCTGGAGTTCACAAAAAACACAAAGTAAAGGAGGGGGATAAAAACCGAGGCCCAAAACCGACAACAAAGCTTCTCCTAAGCCTGTCACCGATTCTCAGTGAGGCGCTTTCGCAGCCCCTGACGCCCGCTACCGTAGCGTCGCAGACAGCTACCGACTCCCACGTGGAGTCGGCCTTGCCACTGGAAACTCAAGGTATTGGAGCCTTGGACAGTATTCCCTCAGATGGGTCTGGAGCCGCTGAGCAAGCACCGGCTTCTGAGGGTGTATTCAGACCTAAACATCTTTACATTAAACCGACTTCAGCTTCAAACGCAAAGACTAAAGCACCTTCTAAAGCAAAGAAACAAACTCAAGAGCCACGTGGACAGGCCTCTATGCCCAAAAAACAGATGCTCAAAATGGCCGAAGACTTGATTACCTTGATCAGGGGTTCCCATCCCTCTCCTGATAAGAGGCCTAGGCAAGAGACTGATTATGAATCTTCAGATCAGGTTTCTATTTCTTCTGATTCCTCTTCTGATCAGGAATATTCTCTTCCCTCCTATAAGGATTCTAATGCTGAAGAATCCATACCTTCAGCTTCTTCTCCAGAGGACTATTCTTTTGGGGAAACTTTGCATACCATGAGGGAGCATTTCCACTGGGAGAGCCAAGATTTTTCAGAATCTAAAAAGAGGCTCAGAGATTTCCTTTTACTTCCTCAACACAGGCCTCTAGCCATTCCACCTGTGTTGGACATTGTAGATGATGTGTTTTCGGAGTCTAGTCTTACCCCTGACTCCTTACCTCCAGCTCCTGTTAAACCTGACAGATATTACAGGGTTCTTGACTCTCATAAATTCCTTTTTAACAACCCTGCTGCAAACCCAGAGACTATTTCACAGGGTCCCAAAGGAGTTAAGGCTTCCGCTGCAAAAAAACCCTACCCCCTCTATCAGAGATTCTAGGGCACTGGATAGATAGGGGAAAAAGGTTTACATATCTGCTACCTTGGCTGTAAGGGCCTTAAACTGTCAGTTTCATATGCTCAAATATCAGCAACATGTCATGGCATTGCCTAAACAGAAAATGTTGTTAAACTCTGAATGTGCAGAAAACAAGGAAATGCAGGATTTATTACATGCAGCTGAACAAGTTGGAAAGCATACTTTGCAATGTGGTTTTGATTCTTTGGAGGCCTCCTGCAGGGCCACAGTTACGGGTTCTGTAATTAGGAGGCATGCTTGGTTAAAGGAACAAAATCTGCCTGATCATGTGAAAGTTAAATTATTAGATGCATCTTTACAGCATGATACTTTGTTTGGTGTTAAGGCAGAAGAGGTGTTAAAGAAAATGGAGGACAAAGCTAAATCTATGCAAACTGTCAAAGATTTTTTACAAGTACAGCCCCCTAGGTTTAGTAGACACTGGCCTACAAAGAATTGGTCCTTTCCTGTGTTAGACAGATGTCAAAGGGGCAGATCCCAGGCGCAAGGTTCATACAGATCAAAGGAATGGGGTGCTTCTACCTCCAAAGTTGGAGAAGACAAATCACACCTTACAGGAAGCAGTCCCAATGACTTCCCCCTGCCTGCACCAAGCACTTATCTTCTGGCAGCACCCTTAGGGGGAAAATTAGCATTTTTTTCTCAAAATTGGCATATTGTAACCCAGGACAAGTGGGTTCTAAATATAGTGTCCCAAGGCTACAAGTTCCATTTCCATACCCTGCTAAAGGCAAACGGCTGGCCAGATCTGCCAAAAAATCAATGGGCAGAGGCACTAAAACAAGTCTCATCCCTCATGGACATGGGGGCCATTCAGCAAGTACCAGAGTAAGAGCAGGGACAAGGATTTTACTCAAGACTGTTCTGGTACCCAGAAAGGACAAGGCCTGGAGACCAATACTGGACCTATCTATTCTGAACACATTCCTGGATATACCAAAATTCAAAATGTTAACTTTGCAGCAGCTTCTGCCCATGCTGGGCAAGAATGCTTGGCTTGTGACTTTAGACCTAAAAGAGGCATACCTGCATGTCCCAGTCAAACAGTCATGCAGAAGATACCTCAGATTCAAGGCTGACTCAATGCATTACCAATTCTCTGCACTGCCCTT
>NC_056744.1:309076297-309101297 GCF_019279795.1 Protopterus annectens
GCGCTACTGCGTAGCTTCCTATGCAGTTTAGTCACATGGGTTGAGTTTCATGCCTTCAGCAGCGATTCAGCTGTGTGTAGTCTGAGTGTTTACAGCTGTCCTTTCCACACCCATGCGTCATCTTAACACTTAAGAATTCAAGTCTGCCTTAATACCCCTGCTGTCTTAGGTGATGCCATTCATTCCAGGGACTGATTTACATTCCCCCCATATGTGAAAGTACTTCATGTAAAGATTAACTGTGCTACCTTCATGTGATAGTTATGCTCTTTGCATTTTCTGTTCAGAGCAAATCCCAGTGCATTTCATTTTTGTAGCTTATCTACCTAGAGTATATCCCATATCTCCTCTTTTCCAGTGCAGTATAAATGTGAAAAAGTCAAAAGTTTTCCTAATGTGGCATATGCATTTTTCCAGTAGCCTCCTCATCCACTGTGTTCATTCTCAGCAGTCTGTGCTGTCCTTTCTTCTAAGTTTTGAGAAGTGCACTTACCATGTCACCTTTTAACCAATGCTTCATAAAGTACTGTTACCACCTTGTCTGGATTCAATCCCCACTAGATACGCATTTTGTTTACTTTGCCTTTGCCTCTCCCCATTTACTTAAAGCTTATGGCTTAGTCTTTTGTAACTTCAGGTCATTTTTATTTCTGTACTTTTAGGACGACTTCTCCAGTGTGTGAATTGTAGCCCTTGGTTACTTCCCAGGTGTAGCACCATACAGTTGGATAGGTTGAAGTGATCTAGCTACTATTTGGACCAGGACGTCTGTCTGTGCAGGCTTGTTTCTTTTTGTCCTGTCCTTCCAACCTTTGTGTCATCCTCAAAGAAATCGATCCAGTTTTCCAGGGTCTGCTTTAGGTTGGGGCAGAGTGCCATATTTAGGTTTGGGCCCAGGATCAGACCTTCCCTGGTACCTTGGTCATAGAACTGTATTGTAAGTGTCAGATAGGAGCTACTTACTTAGATTCCATACTGGAATTCATATGGCTGCCTTTTTCGCCACACAGCTTCAGGCCTTCCTTCATTGCTTGGCTTGAGAAAATGGCATTTCAATGCCAGTGCATTATGGAGTTCTGTTTTGTTGAATTTGAATGTTATCTCTCTTGACTGTTTGAGATAAAAGGTGTAGAAGTGCTGGGGGTATTGCCCCCACAAAAAACAAAACACTTTCCCTTTGGTTTTGTTGATTGTTTTATGATTATTTCTGGAATGATTTTATAGGTTCATAGATTAGTACTAGGCTAACTGCCCTTATGGGCCATTTTAATCCTAACCAATTACTCCATGTGAAGATCAAACCCTGTACCTTGTGCCTGTAAGATGAACACCTTAACCACTATACCAACCTCCCACCCAGTTTGTTTTTTTGTGATAATTTCTGGCATTATTCCCGTGTAGTGAGGCTTACTGGCATGTTTCTGAGCTGTCCCTTGCAGCACCTTTTGTAGGTGGAAACTGTAAATGTTTGTAACCAGTTCTGTATGATTAGTATGTTTTGTTAGCTTACATTAATTTCCTGTTATCTTATGTTACCCTTCCTCACATGTCTTGGATTGGTGTATTTTTTCCTGCAGTTACTGGTTTGAAGATGAGAGAGCTTGCCTATGGATGATTTCACTTAAGAAAGTTATAATGTTTGCGTGTGTGTGCGTGTGTGTGCGCGCGTGCGTGTGTGTGTGTGGTGTTTGTGTGTGTGAGCGTGTGGTGTTTGTGTGTGTGTGTGTGGTGTTTGTGTTATATTTGTGTGTGTGTGTGTTTGTGTGTGGTGTTTGTGTATATATGTGTGTGTGTGTGTGTGTGTTTGTGTGTGTGGTTGTGTATATATGTGTGTGCGTGTGTCTGTGTGAGTGTGTGTCTGTGTGAGTGTGTGTCTGTGTGAGTGTGTGTGCGTGTGTGTGTGTGGTGTTTGTGTGTGTGAGCGTGGTGTTTGTGTGTGTGTGTGGTGTTTGTGTTATATTTGTGTGTGTGTGTGTTTGTGTGTGGTGTTTGTGTATATATGTGTGCGTGTGTGTGTGTGTCTGTGTGTGTGTGTGGTTGTGTATATATGTGTGTGCGTGTGTCTGTGTGTGTGTGCGTGTGTGTGTGTGTGTGCGTGTCTGTGTGAGTGTGTGTCTGTGTGAGTGTGTGTGCGTGTGAGTGTGTGTGCGTGTGAGTGTGAGTGCGTGTGTGTGTGAGTGCGTGTGTGTGTGTGAGTGCGTGTGTGTGTGAGTGCGCGTGTGTGTGAGTGCGCGTGTGTGTGAGTGCGCGTGTGTGTGAGTGCGCGTGTGTGTGAGTGCGCGTGTGTGTGAGTGCGTGTGTGTGAGTGCGCGTGTGTGTGAGTGCGCGTGTGTGTGAGTGCGCGTGTGTGTGAGTGCGCGTGTGTGTGAGTGCGTGTGTGTGTGTGTGTCTGCATACTGGTGTTTCCTAGTATCCTTTCTGGTTCCCACTTGTGTTGCTAGTTATCCTTTGTTGCAATGATCATGATTTCAACCTGTGTGCTGTTACCTGGGATTTCCACCATCCCTGAATTACCCAGACATATCATAGTAAAGTATAGGTCATTGACTGACCTGTGGGTCGCTCAAGATTTATCCACGAGTAGAGTAAAATACAAATTATCCAGTGAATAACCCATGATCTGTCAGGATTTATCCATGAACAGTGTGTGTAAGTATGAATGACCCATGGGTCACTCAGGATTTACCCATGAGTAAACTATATTGAGTAACACATAGGTCGCTCAGGATTCACCCATGGCTACAGTGGATAAGTATGATTGACTCAATAAGTAACCCATGAGTCGCTCAGGATTTTCCCTTGGCTAGAGGGGGTAAATATAAATGACCCAATGAATAATTTGCAGGTCACTCGGGAATTACCACTGACCAGAGTGGGTAAATATGAATGATCCAATGAATAATCCATGGGTTTTGGGGTGATTATTGCTGTTTATACAAAGGTAAGATGTTTATATAAAATGTTTTGTTTATATTTGTAAGAGCTATTTTTTTCATATGGCAACATGTGCAGCTGAAACGATTCAGCAGTCACATCTCAGATCTGCGGTATACTGTCATTCTTTGTTTTATGTCCTTATGTGTATGCTCTTTTAACTTTGAAGCAGTGTCTTTAGGATTGTTTTGCTCCTCTTAGCTGACCATAAGCTACTTCAGGACGTCCTTGTCCACCACATGTACCAAACCTGACTGGACCCCCCCGACTAACGCTTACCCTTGTTAGGGGCTGGTGAGGAGAGCTAGGCTCTTGGATTAGCATCATGTTGCTGGACCCCCCCCGACTAATGCTGACCCGTGTTAGGGGCTGGTGAGGAGAGCTCGGCACTTGGATTAGCATCATGTTGTTGCGGAGGACTGTTTCCTGTTTATATTTCCTAACCGCAGCACCAGTCGATAACACTCCATGATGAGACATGCTCTGCCCCTCACTTCTACACGGGGCTGTGGTCATCTGCACTGCCTTCTCAACACGTGTGACTGTTTCCTCAAGCCTCACCAGGAAAAGCAACTGTAAAATATGTCCTCAGCTTGTGCCCTTCCCTCAGGTGGCGTTTCCCAAGCTTGTGCTCTTCTCTTGGGTGGGTGTGTCCCGATTTTGTGCCCTTCCCTCACTATCCTCCCTTATTTCACCATCAAGCTCCAAAGCCGCTCCTTAAACCTTGGTCGCCCAGGTGATAGTAAGGGTTGTATCCCTCACACCACAGGTTCAGAGTCGCTGTCTGTAGTTTTTATTTATAAAACTTGAATAATTTATTATCAGCATAAAAGTAATTGTGTGCCTGCAAGATTGCTGATGTCCTGGGTGCATGTGTGTTTATTTTGTTTATACATGCATTGTTATGAACATCGATCTTGTCATGACAGAAAATTCAGTTTGTGTGTCTTTTAAGTTAAGCATGTATTTTGTCCAGGTGATCACATTATATCACAGTTGACTGCTTGTATGTTACCAGTGTAGGACTGTGTCAGAGAGCTGAAGTACTAATTCTTGCATTTGACTGTACAGTACAAATGTGAGATGCTACAAGCAACATATTTGTGAATCTGGTAGAACAGGAATATTTTCATGTAATATGGGATTGTACTTTGTGTTCTGTGTGCTGGATTTATCTTGTTTGTTCACAATATCTGGTTTGTCTTAGGATGAATGAAGACTTTGTTAATCAGCTCTTACTGTATGAGATGATGGGCTGTGAGGTGGACATCAGCAGTTCTGTCTACAAACAGTATCGTTTGCAGAAGATTACAGAAAAATTCCCAGGTAAGTTGGCTTTTTGTCATCTGATATGCAGGGTGTGTAGTAACACAAGAACTTCATGGCCAGTGTGTGTGTGTGTGTGTGCGTGCACGTGTGTGTGTGTGCGTGCACGTGTGTGTGTGTGTGTGTGTGTGTGTGTGTGTGTGTGTGTGTGTGTGTGTGTGAGGGAGAAGGTGTGTCTGCATGGGTGTGTGTTTGTTGGTGTGTGTGCATGGGTGTCTGTGTGTGTCTGTGTATGTACACACACTGCCTTGGTCACACCTTATACAAAATCTCATATGTCCCAGCCTGGTTGTGTTTTGAAAAAGTTCATCAGTATAAAACTGTCAGTTTTTGTATAAAGAATTATGTATCAGAATGGTTATTACTAAAGAATATCTTCTTACATAAAACAAATAAAAAGCATGGCCCAGAAAATTTTTGGCATCATTTGTCACAGCTACCCTAACTATGGTTAAAAGGCATACTTACAGTGTCTGTGTGTATATTTAGATGTACTATCGAGCCATCACTCCTTAATACTGTTAATTATGATTTACAGCTACATTCCTGTCATTGAGACCTTAAACTCTGCCATTTTGCTGGTCCCCTTTCCTGTGGTTTAGAAACTACTAAATTAAAATCCTTGCCTTGTGGCATAAATTTCTATCTTGCTAAATTTCCTAAGTTGTTCGCTGAAACCATCATGTGCCCTTTTATTCTTTTTTCATTGACCACTCAGTAGCGGAATCCTATGCCTATAAAGTATTCTGTTGTGGTTGCTCTCCACAAAGACAGACCTTCTAATGACTTGTCAGAATACATACGGAATAGCCATACATTCCCTCAAAAGTCCTTGAGAGGTATGTTAAGCAACTCCTGTCCCACATAATAGGTAGGTACTAGGCTATTGTCCCAAGGGCCTATGTAAGCCTAGCCAGCAAGGTTCCCTGGCTTACGCCACACAGGAAAGTTATTTTCCTGTGCCACTGTCAAGCAGAGACACAGAAGTGATCCCCGAGGTCTATTTCCCATTTCCCATCCACTCATCAAGATTCTTCTTGAAGAGTGCTAATGAAGAACTTTGCTTGACATAGATGGGTAGCCTGTTCCAGACTATGGGAAGTCTCTGGGACAGGAATCTATCCCTCCAGCATGTTTTGTTTATTGTGGTGACAAGGTTTAGGTCCCTAAAGCGTGTAGCTCGGAGGGATTGGGATTTCTTTAGGTGTAGCATGTCCAACAGCTCTGGGTTTGACATAGCTTTATGTTAGGCAGAGATCACCTCGGAGTAGGCGATATGCTGCGGAGTAAAGCTGGAGTTTTTTGAGGAGGTCAGTGTAGGGCATCTGTTTGAGGCCAGTAATCCTCTTTATGAGGTACTTCTGTGGCCTTTCCAGCTGGTGCAGATGTCTTGTGAGGTACATTCCAAAAGGGGTGTTGTACTCTATAATGGGTCTAATGAGTGTCGAGTAGAGGGGAACAATGACCTCTTTTTTTCCCGAATGAGAACCTTTTTATGATGAGGTGTGTCACGTAGAAGGACTTCCTGACTACTGTGGCGATGTGATTATCAAAGGAGAGACTACTGTCCACCTGGGTACCAAGGTCTCTTATCACACATTCGGTGTTAAGTAGATTGCTGCCGATGTGGTAGTTCATGGGTACAGAGTTTTTACCAAAGGGGATGACACTGCACTTTTTGGCATTGAGCTTGATGCCATGGCTCTGACACCAGGCATCTATCTCAGCGAGGCCCTTCTGTAGGATGTCCACATCATTTGGGGACTTGACTATGGCTCCTAGTTTGCTGTCATCTGTGAACTTCATTAGCCAGAGGCCGCCTGTGTTAGCCTGTACTTCAGAGAAGTAGATACCAAGCAGAAGTGGTCCCAGGACAGAACCCTGTGGTGCTCCACTTGTCACTGCTTTGAGGTCAGATTTGGAGTCTGCAACTTTTACAGTGTGGTTTCTGTCAGTGAGCCATTTGGCAACCCATCTTGTGATGTAGGGATTTATACCTAGTTTAGTGAGTTGAGCTGTAATTCCAGAGTGGGGGATGGTGTCAAGCCTTGGCGAGGTCAGGATAGGCTGTGTGAACCACCTTACCCTCATCTACGGCTTTGGTGACTGCCTCAAAGAAGTTGATCAGGTTCAGGAGGCATGATCTTGCCTTTCACAAATCCGAACTGGATGGGATCCAGAGTTTGGAGGTTACCAATGTCTGTTTATGAGTTTCATAATGATACGTTCCATGGCCTTGCAGACCAGACTCGTCAGGCTAATAGGTTGCTAGTTCCTGGGATCAGTGGTGGCTCCCCCTTTGTGGAGTGGGATAACTGTTGCTGTGCACCATTCAATGGGCACAAAGCCTGATGCGAGGCTATTATTGAACATGGTGCTTAAGTGGGGAGCCAGTTCGTTCTGAAGTTCGTGTAAAACGCAGCCTGGGATGTTGTCTGGTCCCTTGGATGCTGTGTTTTTGAACTCTTTTAGCAGCTTTTACAATCTGCACTGACACTTCTATCTGTCCTGTACCCATTCTGTAATGGTATTTGTTAGACTTTCAATTACCTTTCTAATATCATTTAATAGGAGAGTGATTGTTTATATTAAGACATACCAGGAATGTGTAGTAGCAAGCAGCACCCGTTATGTGATGTAGGCCGACCTTGTATCTTAGTTTTCTAGAAGTAAATGATTATTTGAGTAAAGTTGTTTTTTTGGTATGAAGATGAGATTAAAAAAACACTGAGTAATGTCCATTGGGGGGGGCTTACATACCCACCCCCCCCAAATGCCCGAAAGGCAGGGAGATGCAGGGGGTGGCAGCCCACTTGCTGGATATACGTGGCTGTCTTTCACTGGCATAAGGTCAGTATTACTCATAATGGTTTAACAGTCTCACGTTTTGTACTTCATTCTTTTTAAAATTCAGAAAGTACAACATTACAATAACAACTAAAAAATGTGCCAAAGACTTAACTGACAGGCACCATCTGGATGTCAGTCAAGTTACCATGGCCCCACCCTTGTGAAGTACGATGGGGTGTAATTATAAACGGTTGCCACATAATGTGCTTGCAGCCATTCAGTATGACTTTTGACACGTGAATATCTTGCTTTCCTTCCCCGTTTGTGTACATGACAAAGTGAATCGCTTTAAAGGTCAATGATTCGGACTTTTAGAACCTTTCCAAAGTCTTCAATGCTGCTTTGCCAGCATTTTCTGTTTCAGAAATTTCATCTCAGTTGTCACACAGTTGACTGTTTCAAGACTGATTTCATTGGTCATATTTAGTGCATACTGGGGAATAAAGTGTAGTATCCCCTAAACTTAGGCTTTCTAATTACCCCAAGATCTGGACTGGGACCTTTTCTTTCATCAGTGTTTTCACTGGCTGGTATTTTCTAATATGCAGACAACACTCCCCTATTGTACTTTGATCTAACAAGTTTAGTCATTTGAGTGAAATTCTGTCTACTTTGCAAGAGTAACTAGAGAAGTATTGCTTTCTCTTAAATCTTGACATAACTAAGGTCATGCAAACAACTCCAACCTCATTCAGCTAGTGAGCCCCTCTGTTACTTCAAAGCGTGGCACTTCATTTGGCGATATCTGGTCTCTTCTTACCAGTCTACACAGCCTGCACTGTGTGTAAGTCGGAGGTTACTTGTAGTGCATGGAGTGTGCAGATTAAGCTCCGATAACTGAAAACAAATTTTCTGTGGAGAAATTGTGTTTATTTTTCCTTGCTGGTGCTGGCAGTGTATAAAGGTGCTTTTTACTGTGTGTTTTTTTTTTTTTTTAAATAACTTTTGTGGACTGGTAGTTTTACCTGCATTTGCTGCTAGTCTTTCTCTGGGGGGCACCATTTTATCTTGACCATTGAACAGACGACCAATCCCACAGTTGGTCCTGCTTCCAGCCACAAAATGAAAAAGTTAAGCAAACTGCATTAAACACCATAGCAGACTAGCAGTTTGCATCAGCTGCTGTGGCCATTTGTTCTACCTCGGATCACTTGTTTATCATATTTTATCCTAGAAACCTCTGGTGTAGCACCTACAGCTGCTGTGGCCCGAGGGTTAGTCATGTCCTCTGCTGCTGTTGGAGATCCCTTGGTTGGCAAGGAAGAACCGTTTGTCATTCCTGGCAGATGGAATAGGGAAGGTTTCCCTGTTGTGCCAGAATAATGTGCCCAACCCTGGGAAAGCAGCTACTGCCATTACTAACTGTTGGCCTCATTTTTCGTGTCAAAAAGAAACCGAAAACCAAGCATGTATATATTCCCCTTCCTCAAATCTCTTTATACATCAGTAGTTGACTGTGTTTGGATCACGGTTTAGTTCAGGCTATTGATTCTTCTTGTAAAGTTTTTTTTTTTCTGGTAAAAAGAGGAGGGGTTACTCTTTTCCTGAAGAGATTTAAGATTCAGAATCTGAACAGGAAGACACGGGGACAGATTAATTTTTTTCCTCAGATTTCTGATTCAGAGGAGAGCTCAGTTTCTGAGTGTGTGTGTGTGTGTGTGTGTGTGTGTGTGTGTGTGTGTGTGTGTGTGTGTGTGTGACTGTTGATAGATGTGCCAGTGTATTCAGTTAGAGAACACTGAAATCTCTTGGTCCCTCAGAAAACACTGTGAGTTGTTGCAGAATGATTTTCCAGAGCCTCCATCCATTCCTTCTGTACTGTTAGCTTTGGAGAGTTGTGTGTGTGTTACTGCCAGCACTTTCCCTGTTTGTAAGCCAGATGCCTGTAAAAGGCAGTTGGAATGTATACAATTCCTCAGTCTTTTACATTTTTATACACTATTCCCAAACCTGACCCACGAGCTGTAATCTTAATTGATCCACTGTTAAGCATTTAATTAATTCCAATCCTACTCTTTCTAATAAGGATGTTGATAGGTATGGGAGACAAGTGTATATGTCTGCAACTTTGGTTTTCAGAATTTTGAATTTTTAGGTTCATTTGTTTGTTCTGGCAAATTGTGAAAGTATGAGGAATGTTTTGCATGCAGTTCCTTCTTGTGAGGAAAAATCTGCTTTAAGTTACTTAATTTCTTCTTTTGCACAGATCAGTCATTGTCTGCAGTGTGTGTATGACTCTGTTAACACTACTTCCAGGTATAATGCCATTGGTACTGTTTTTAAGGAGGTTTGCATGGATGCATTCAATGCCATTGGTACTGTTTTTAAGGAGGTTTGCATGGATGTATTCTGTGAACCATCCAGATGATAAAAATGATATTTTAAATTCTCCCTTAGACAGATATTTAGAATTTGACTCCTCTGCTGCAGAGTTGATCAAAAAGTGTGATGAAAGGGAAAGCTGATCCAGGTAATCTCCAAGATTTTTCAGCTCTGCTTTTCCAAATTGTCCAAGGCATTTTCTTTCTCCTGTTCGATTTTTGGCAGAAAGCAGAAGAGAGAGTCTCAACACAGTTCAGGTAAACTAGGAGTGGCAAGAGAGTTTCAAAAATTGTCTAACCTCCAAAAACTAAGGACAGTTCAATACGTCTGACTGTTCAAGAGACCTTCTGAACCATTCCCACTCTGCCCCCCTTTCTTCCAGAAAGTCTTAATCTCCATGTGTTCTCTTTGGCAACAGATAGCTTAAAATAAATGGGTTCTGAATTTCATTCATCGAGGATTACAGATGGCAGTGGGAGGGAGTCATTCCTCATCCTACAGATTAGACACTTTCCACCTGTTGTGCATTATGAGCTGTCCCAAGGACTGATGGAACCAATTCCTTCTTCCCAAGTGGGGAATGATTTTTATTCAAGGATATTCCTAATGCCAAAGGAAAAAAAATGCTTGCAGACCGGTTCTTGGTCTTTCTTTCCTAAACCTGTTTGTGATGGTACGTTAATTTGAAATGATGTCCCTTTACAACCTGTTTGTGATGGTACGGTAATTTGAAATGATGTCCCTTCACAACCTGTGTGTGATGGTACGTTAATTTGAAATGATGTCACTTCACAACCTGTTTGTGATAGTACGGTCATTTGAAATGATGTCCCTTCACAACCTGTGTGTGATAGTACGGTCATTTGAAATGATGTCCCTTCACAACCTGTGTGTGATAGTACGGTCATTTGAAATGATGTCCCTTCACAACCTGTGTGTGATAGTACGGTCATTTGAAATGATGTCCCTTCACAACCTGTGTGTGATAGTACGGTCATTTGAAATGATGTCCCTTCACAACCTGTGTGTGATAGTACGGTCATTTGAAATGATGTCCCTTCACAACCTGTGTGTGATAGTACGGTCATTTGAAATGATGTCCCTTCACAACCTGTGTGTGATAGTACGGTCATTTGAAATGATGTCCCTTCACAACCTGTGTGTGATAGTACGGTCATTTGAAATGATGTCCCTTCACAACCTGTGTGTGATAGTACGGTCATTTGAAATGATGTCCCTTCACAACCTGTGTGTGATAGTACGGTCATTTGAAATGATGTCCCTTCACAACCTGTGTGTGATAGTACGGTCATTTGAAATGATGTCCCTTCACAACCTGTTTGTTCTTTTTCCTCTTTCAGGTTTCCTGGTATTAATGGACTTAAAATGCTTATCACTGCATCTGTGTTCATTCAGACTTTACATGTTTCTCAAGATCACATTTTCAGTTCTCTGCCATAACCTTTGGATTATCCACTGCACCAAGAGTGTTCACAAAGTGTCTAGCTCCAGTTATAGCTCATTGTAGGCTACAGGGTATCCACTTTTTCCATATTTAGACAACTTACTTCTCTTTGCAGAGTCTTTGTCAAAGTGTCATGAATCTCTATCTTTGAGATTGGATTCCAAGAGAACAGTCAGAAGTCTTTCTTGACTCCGTCACACAGGATTGTGTTCCTGGGGTGTCAACTAGACACCAAAGTTCAAAGAATGTTTCTTCCACAGGAAAAATAGATGCATATTTAAATTTGTTTCTGTGGTTGTCCACTCGGAAGTTGGTCACTGTGAGGGAATACCTCAGGATTTTGGGTCTCATGGCATCTGATTGTCATGATACGTCTGGCAAGACTCCATGCAAGAAAGATACAATGGTGTCTGAAATGTCTTTGTTCCTAGCATCAACACCCTTCATCTTTTCAAATCCCAGTGCTGGGGTTTGTCAGAAGAGGAAATCTTTTGGTGCAGATAACAAATAGTCTTCAAATCTAGGTCTCCCCTTCTGCCTCCCTCCTCCAAAGCAGTCAGTCACAATGAATGCGTCGGATGGTGTTAGGGAAGAAGTTTCTAGAGGGATAAAGTTCAGGGGGTATGGGACACCAAAGACAGATGTAAGCACATACATTTCTAAGAGATGCCTGACATGTTTAAGGCACTTAACTCTCCAAACCATCTTTGGCCCCCAGGACCTCTTCAGAGTGGTTTTAGATAATTACACAGTTATGTGGAGCATAAACAAGCAAGGGGGATCCAGGCCATACCCCTTTTGCAGACTAGCCTTGTTAGCTTGGGATGTAGCTTCACTGCATAGTCTCACTCTCCAGGCATCCTGCATTCTGTCAGAGCAAAATTGTGCAGCAAACAAGCTGAGCAGGACCAGGGCAAACACTCCATGTGAGCCATCTGTGGGGGGGTCATCAAGCAAATCTGTTTTGCCTCCTCTGAACAGTTATTAAACTGGCAAAATTCTGTTCCAGGAATCTGCAAGAAAAACTGCAAGACAGATGCCTTTCCTTAGGACAGGAATGCGATGCCTTTCCTTAGGACAGGAATGCGATGCCTTTCCTTAGGACAGGAATGCGATGCCTTTCCTTAGGACAGGAATGCAATGCCTTTCCTTAGGACAGGAATGCAATGCCTTTCCTTAGGACAGGAATGCGATGTCTTTCCTTAGGACAGGAATGCGATGCCTTTCCTTAGGGCAGGAATGCAATGCCTTTCCTTAGGGCAGGAATGCGATGCCTTTCCTTAGGACAGGAATGCTCCCTTATGCTTTTCCATTTCCACTAATATCCAGGGTACTTTGAAGAATCAGAAGAAATCCCCAGAGATCATTGTTGTGACTCCCTTCCTTCTGCCTAGACAACTGTGGTTCTCCATTCTTTTGTAAATGGCCAGGATCAGTTACCACAAGCTTCATCACATACTGAATCTGTTCACACAGGAACAGGAGCGCCTGATGCACTCGATCATTTTAAATTGACTGCCTGGATGTTAAGGTCTTAATTCCTTTTCAGCACGTGTCTGCTGAATACATCCAGCAGGTACTAATGAAGGCAACAAAGCCGCTACTAGAAAGTCGTGTATTAACAAATGGAAAAGGTTTTCTAGTTGGTGCCAGCAACTTAACCAGCACCCATTCAGGGCTAGTTAGTATTTGTGTGAGTTACTATCTTATGACCTTAGTCCTTTATCACGGTTTGTTTATTGGCAGTTTTAGCTTGTGAAATTACATTCAAAAAGTTCACGCACGAAAGACAACGTGCACGGTCCCGAAAAACCAATGAAGCAACAAAATTGGACCAGCACGTAGAAGATTGCACAGTATTTTATTTATAAACATAAAATCTAAATGCAATGGTTGTAAGCCATTACAAAAACCAAAAGCAAACCGGTTTCGGCTTGAAACAGCCTTTATCAATGCTACCAAAAATTTTTTAGTTGAAAAAAGTCTCCGCCATATCCACCTGTGTTATATATATAGTCCAGCCCTTAAAGGGACATGCACTTCATATCACCAAATACATGACATAATAAGATGGCATATATCTAGAAAATTATGTGAAATAACTGCTATATGTGAAACAATCATAATATAAAACATAACAACCACTGAAATGGATTCTCTACTAGGTAATTGTTTGTATTATATCCAAAAGATGTATATAAATAAAAATGCAACTGATACTTGCTGAATGCTTGTGAATATAAAGGATGTATAAAATAAATGTATTACAATTCACTCACTTCCAAGATGCAGAAAAATATACAAAGAAATTGCAAAAAAATATAAAAAATAAAATGAACTGTGTCATGTGCTACATTATTCTGATTCATTTAATCCAGGCCTGAACAGGCCACCCAATTTGATAATCCACATGTTCTCCATATGGTTAAGTTTCCTGTGCCAACCTGCTTTAAAATTTCTGTGTAATGTTATCTTATCAGTAATAATAAATTTAAATACAGCAGATGGGTGATCAATGACATGTTTGTACAATGCATTAGTTAGACGTTTATTCCTAATAGCACTCATGTGCTCCCCTATTCTAAATTTAACAGGCCTAGAAGTCTGGCCAATATAAAAGGCCGAGCAAGTGCATGTTGCTAAATAGACCACCCAGTCTGAACTGCAGTTAGCAAAAATTCTGATGTTGAATACTTGGGAAGTATTCTTGCTTGTAAACTCAATTGTTTTGGAAATATGTTGGCAAGCAGTACAATGGCCACATGGGAAACAGCCCACTAGTGTGTCCCCAAATAAAGTAGTTTGATGTGGAATATTGGGGATGTATCTCTTGTAGTGGGTAAGGTGTGAATTAATGTTACGTCCCCTGCGATAAGAAAATGAACATTGTTTGGGTAAGATGTTATTCAAAAAATCATGTGATAGCAAAATGTCCCAGTGTTGGTTGATAATGTCTCTAAATTTATCAGTGTTGGTCCCATAAGTGGTTACTAACCTCAAGGATTGGTCGAAAACCTGTTCAGAAGATGCCCTATCTTTTGATTTATATTTTAATAAATCTGTACGTGTCAACTTGTTGGTTTCATCCATAATATGAGAAAGATTGTGTTGATCGTAACCACGATTGATGAATCTTTGTGACAAATCAAGACGGCAAGTAGCATAGTCTTGGTCAGAGGAACAAATGCGTCTGATCCGCATGAACTGAGATTTTGGGATATTACGGATAATGTGGCGTGGATGAGAACTATTAGCATGTAATAGTGTATTATATTCAGGAAATTTGCGATGAACCGAAGTAGCTAAAGTGTTGTCTGAAAGTCTGGTGACTACTACGTCTAAAAAGACGATCTTGTCATACTCAATGTTGGCAGTAAATTTAATACCAAAAGAGTTGTTATTCAAATATGTTACGAACTCAGACAACTGGTCCAATTCTCCACGCCACACCATCCAACAGTCATCTAGATATCTACGCCAGATATCTAGATCCTGAATATGTATGTTATGCTGGACATCATATATGAATGTTGCTTCATAATATCCCATAAAAAGATCTGCATATATGGGAGCAAATGATGCCCCCATAGCCGTGCCCTTGATTTGCCAATATGCTTTCCCTTTAAAGTAGAAGATGTTTTTGTGTAACACAATTTCTGTCAATTTTATCAAGAAGTTATTGAAGCCTGTGGAGTATAAGTCTGATTTGTATAGCCAATATGAAACAGCAAAAATCCCCACATCATGAGGAATACTGGTGTATAGGGATGCCACATCCAATGTACAGAGCCACCAATTCGGTTCCAGTTGGGAATCTTCAATGATATTAAGAAATTCCGTAGTATCTTTTATACGAGATCTGATTAGTTTCAATAATGGTTGTAAATGATATGTAAGAAAGGCTGA
This sequence comes from Protopterus annectens, assembly GCF_019279795.1. NCBI lineage: Eukaryota > Metazoa > Chordata > Ceratodontiformes > Protopteridae > Protopterus > Protopterus annectens. The sequence continues at coordinate 309,091,101 of NC_056744.1, forward strand.
CAAAGGCTCCGACCCTCTACCCGACACAATTGGTCTACCTGGGGGATGAAGGGGATCCTTATGTATTTTAGGTAGCAAATATAAATATTGTGGAATAGGTTCATCCACCTTAAGTTGTTTGGCTACCTGTTCACTTATAATGCCTTGCTCTACTGCTAGATCTAGGAAGGAATCCACTTCCCCCTTAAAAATGGGAGTAGGATCAATACCCATTTCCATATAGAAACTGGAATCTGATAATTGGCGTAAAGCTTCCTCTGTATATGTTGTATGATCCATAACTACAATGGCACCCCCTTTGTCGGCCATAGTAATGACTATATCATGATTGTCCTTGAGTTCAGACAAAGCCTTCCTTTCGGCTATAGTAAGATTATTATGTGTCGACTCATACAGAATAGAAGTATGTAGATCCTTCATTACACAATCTCTGAATATCGAGACATGTTTATTCATGGGCGGAATAAGTGCAGATTTCCCAAATCTAAAGTCAGTTGATCTTTGAGTGTTATCAGAGTCTGCAAAAAATAACTTGAGGTTAAGTAATCTACAAAAATCATTTACATCCTGTAATAAATGATTCTCAGAGACCGGTGTACTGGGAACAAAATTCAACCCTTTATTTAATAACCTTATATGTGCAGGAGAAAGATCAAAAGAAGAGATATTGAAAACATTGTAAGTTATTTGACCATCTGTTGCAACAGACATTGTAAAGTTGGAGTTCCCAAATTTAGATCTGTGCTTTCTGCCCCCCTCCTCCTGCCCTTAGATTTAAAGGGGGTGGTTGTTTCCTTTTCGCAGCTGGGGACGCCTGGCGTGAGTGAACCTCACCATCGGTGGCAGAGGAAGTATCCTCCTCAGAAGTGACATCAGATGTTACACTTTTGTGTCTTAAAATGGACCTGGGTCGTTTCCTGCTGGTGTTCTGAGTGTTTGTGTAATCCTTAAATCTAACTGTCTTATGGCTAACAAAGGGTTTGCCTTTCTCATAATCCATAAGATCCCTGTTGAACTTATAGATTTTGCGTTTCATTAATTGTTGTTCCAATAGAGCTAAATCCTTAAGAAGATCAGAAATATTCTGTTGGTAGAAGCTCTCTCTATTGAATTGTTCAACCTCACCACACAGGGTTTGAATATCTAATAGTTGACTTTGTATAATTCTATCATAATATCTGGATAGACAGTCAACAAAATGCATCGAAGACTGATGCTGAGCCTCTGCCCATTCTCTGGATAATTCACCATCTATGTTAGCCACTAGGGGTTGTAAACGAACCCTCAATCCCCTTGGTGTAATGTCTTTCATCTTGTAGGCCTTAAAAAGTTTCAAATGCCAAACATTTGAACGTAGGCTTTTCATATGTCTGTTAAGTTTGGTAAAAATCATACCACATTTTTGTTGACCATCCATAGATTGAATGTTGGAATTGTGTCCTGTATTATTGTTCAAACCAAAAGCTTCTAAATTATCTTTATCGGCCGAAAGCCCCTCTAAAATAATCACCTAAATCCATGACTGTAGTCACTCAAATGATAATAATTAAAACTAACTATATATTGGACTGATTATATTTGTGAAACTTTATATGATCACAGGGCCACCAAACTAGCCACAGATGTCTGAATCAGGTAATACATATAACACACATTAACCAAAAATAGTATAATGATGTACTAAGAGTGTCCTCAAGAAGGCACCACAACACAATACCAAAATAAACCATAAGCAATTATCCAATAAAAGCTTAACTAAATATAAATTCTTACAATGGTGGCATAAGTGAACCACAAAATTAGGCAAAAAACCTATAAATGGAGCGTGCTTGAATAGAATTGGATTTAATTTGCCTAATTTACAAAATAGTCTACCTTTGTTTCAATTATTCATTGAGTATTATTCCACTCAAAAGTCAAATTGTCCTTAGTGAAAAATAATCACCATCCGTAGTTGAATCCATTTCAGTGGTTGTTATGTTTTATATTATGATTGTTTCACATATAGCAGTTATTTCACATAATTTTCTAGATATATGCCATCTTATTATGTCATGTATTTGGTGATATGGAGTGTATGTCCCTTTAAGGGCTGGACTAAATATATAACACAGGTGGATATGGCGGAGACTTTTTTTCAACTAAAAAATTTTTGGTAGCATTGATAAAGGCTGTTTCAAGCCGAAACCGGTTTGCTTTTGGTTTTTGTAATGGCTTACAACCATTACATTTAGATTTTATGTTTATAAATAAAATAGTGTGCAATCTTCTACGTGCTGGTCCAGTTTTGTTGCTTCATTAGTTTTAGCTTGTGAGCCCATAAATCCTCCTCTTTCAAGGCAGTCTCATGTCAGAATGTTATTGAAAGGGGTTTTGCATAAGAAGCTGCCAAGAAGTGTGGTGGCCTCTCCTTGGGAACTGAAAGGACAACAATGGGAGTCTATTATTAAGTGCTCAGCTTCTGTCTTTTTTCTCCCTATTTACTGTCCCTGCTGTGAATAAACAAAAATACGCCATCTAAAATATTTTAAATTGACTGTTTCTCTCAACTAGAACAGTACCTTACTGTACTGTGGTGGTTTCACTTTCAAAAAACTTTGGTCCCACCCTTGCTGCAGTCTCCAATTCACTGATGTCATTAAGGCTACTGAATACAGGTAGTTTTCTGGCCATTTCCCTCCCCAAACTGACATCACCACTACCGTCCTAAAAACCCACCCATGCTGTGATGTCACAGCTCCCTGGTCCTTCCCCTACCCATACAAAAAGTAAAGGCTAGAACAAGCAAACAGTGCATGAGTTAAGTCTCCTGCTGTGAGCTATCAATCACAGCAGGTAACCGCTCAAATTACTCTTAGCACTTTGACAGCTAGGGAAGTTAGGTGTGAAGGGTGATGGCAGATGAGTCAAACTAGTACAATTCTGGCTTCACAAAAGACTGCAGTTTAGCCATTCTAAAAAGAAGCAGCAGTAAAAAGCACTTTGAAAGTCTGTTCTGTGGCATTTGCACTGTTCGTGTTTTAGCAGTCATTGAATGGCATGAAATGTTGCACTGCTGTCTTTCAGTCAGTTAGTTTTAAGTATGTATGTACAATCTACGCAGTGACATGAGCTTTAGGAAGAAAGAAGCCTGCGTGATGTAATCTTTTTTATAGACAAACAATGCATTGTGGGATACCTAGAGACAGACTAAACAATCAGAATTACATCAAGATGCCAGACCCCATGTAGTCGGACTGAGAAATTGCATATAAAAACGTTTAAAAACCTGTAAATAGTCCCAGAGTGGTGTTAAAATGTAGGAGACAGCAAACCATGGTGAAATATGTTTTTTTGAGTCTGTGGGTGCAGTTCTCTAATTTTGTATTAAAGAAATTGATGCTTGCTCCATTTGAACTAGCTAATCTGGCCAAATTGAGTTTCTTAACATGGAAAACAGTTTTACCAATTGCTCTGACGTCTGCAAGAAGGTTATCTGAGTTGAATGCTCTTACGGTGAGTCAAGCCTACTTCATTTTCTGAATTTAAAAGTGAGGGGGAAAGGATACCCAATACCTTGAATGTCCACAGACACCTCTGTCTTGACAGAATTATATCTCTCTCAGATCTTTGGATCAGTTGTTTATTTATTGTGAAGGGAAGAAATGACAGTCTGTGTCAAAACAGACTATTTTCAAGTTTTGTCTAAAGCTATTACCTTTTGTTATATTCACCATAACAAATCTATTCCAGATAGGATCAAAACAGTCTTTACCAGGGTCTTGGCTTTATCTGTCTTTTTGGAAATGGTCAGATTCTAGCAGTATTCTAGAAGCTGCTACTTGGTCCTCTGTATATACTTTTATAAAGCGCTTTAAGCTTGATTCTTCTTTTTGGAAATGGTCGGATTCTAGCAGTATTCTAGAAGCTGCTACTTGGTCCTCTGTATATACTTTAACAAAGTGCTTTAAGCTTGATTCTTCTTTTTGGAAATGGTCGGATTCTAGCCGTATTCTAGAAGCTGCTACTTGGTCCTCTGTATATACTTTTAGAAAGCGCTTTAAGCTTGATTCTTCTTTTTGAAAATGGTCGGATTTTAGCCGTATTCTAGAAGCTGCTACTTGGTCCTCTGTATATACTTTTACAAAGCGCTTTAAGCTTGATTCTTCTTTTTGGAAATGGTCGGATTCTGGCAGTATTCTAGAAGCTGCTACTTGGTCCTCTGTATATACTTTTACAAAGCGCTTTAAGCTTGATTCTTCTTTTTGGAAATGGTCAGATTCTAGCAGTATTCTAGAAGCTGCTACTTGGTCCTCTGTATATACTTTTACAAAGCGCTTTAAGCTTGATTCTTCTTTTTGGAAATGGTCGGATTCTAGCAGTATTCTAGAAGCTGCTACTTGGTCCTCTGTACGTACTTTTACAAAGCGCTTTAAGCTTGATTCTTTCTCTAGGTCCAGCTCAAGCTTTGCTAGGGCCTTTCTTCAGGGGTTCCTGGACTGTTCTCCTTCTAACTCCCAAATGTAGTTTCTCACTCTCCCACAAACTAGTAAACCATCCGCTAAATGTCCCATCCCTCCAGAATCTAATAAACCATATCGCACCACCAGACCACTTAGATCCAGCAACAAAAATCACTTGCAGATCACTAAAGCCAATAACTCTGCTGGTGAAGCACTATTCTCTTGCGCCATAGCCAAATTATAGAACTCCCTCCCACCCACAATTATCTCTGTACCATCATGCACCCACTTCAAAACTTTACTAAAATTGCACCTAAAAACATGCTGGCTATGCCCTTGCAACTCCCACTCTAATATCACCCACCCCATCCAACCACTACCTTTCTTTCCACTCCACTAACTACCTTGATTATAGTAAGCTCAGATGCTCATAAGCCTAGTACTTATTATACAGCAGGAACTTCTTCTTGTAACATTTGTTAATGTCTGTTATGTACGTCACAGGTAAAGATTCTAGTTGTCTACTGATGTACTATGTTCTTCATCTGTAAATATGTTTGTAATTAATTGCTATGTTAAATTGTTAATCACTATGTAATCCAATGTAACTATTGTCTGTTTATTTTAACTGTGGAGCTTTTCTCCCTGGACCTCTGCTGAAAATAGACCTACGTCCAGCCAGACACTCCCGGTCAACAAATGTAAATAAATAAATAAAATCAATAAATAGTTGGGTATGGTAATCTGCCCATATAGCTAAGGCTATTGCAGCACCGATTAATATGAGGAGCACAGTACAGTTACGCAAGTTGAACTTACCATAACTATTGATGTTCGAATGATCACTACTGCAGTAGCAGCTAACTCCTTCCATCATCCTTGACCATTTGAACATGTACTATTAGTATTTTTAACTTACACAACTGTACTTTCCTTTCTCTGGAGCAAAGAAAAGTCAGTCTGTCTCTAAATTCATTGCACAGTGGTTGTCCTCTGCTATTTCTTTTGTTACACTCACCTTGGCAATGTAAATCCAGGCATGGTGAAGGCATGTTCCTCAGGGGTCCAGAGAAGTAAATATTGTGGGAAGAAATAGCCAGGGAATTGTTATGGCTAGGCTTGTATAGGCTCTAGGGCAGATAGCTTAGTACCAGCCTATGAACATATATTCAGGAAAAAAACTGTTGAGCACTAAAGTATCATGAGACCCGACCTTAACAAATGTTAGGAACCCCTTGCTAAAGTTGTTAATGTTGGGTCTGGTGCTTTTCAGTAACATCTTCCAGTACTGTCCAGCAAATGACACAGCTGTGCCTTCTTTTGGTACAGGTAAGGTGTCCCTAACTTCCTGTTTTAAGCATTACAATGTAGCTTGATTAACAGGAAGTGTCTTTGCCTGCATTTTTCAAGTTTCAGACTTTAACATTTGTTAACTGGGAAAGTCCAACTTGGAACAAAGCCAATTTTCAGCAGAGGCTTGGGGAGAAACGCTCCAGAAGCACGTCCTTTGTAACGTGGGGGGAAACCAGAGTGCCTGAAGAAAACCCACACATACACAGGGAGGACATGCAGACTCAGCACAGAAGGCACTCCAGCCAAGAATCGAACCAAAAAACCTCTTGCTGTGAGGCGACAATGCTACCACTGTGCTGTACCCTTTAGTGACTTCAGTCCCAAGTAGTTTCTTTGAGCAACACAGATTTTAAGAGAAACAGACCAAAAATATGAAGTAATAATGATGACATTCTGTGAAAATTTGGACAGTTGAGAGGTATGAAAGGTAAGTAAACATAAGGAACTGTGTTACAGTGCGTTTTTTGACAGCGCTCGCCAAGTGTTTTATGGCTTCAATAGCCGGCAAAACACTTAGCATTTTTTTCTTCTTTACTGTGACTAATAGAACATGGATCAAATAAAGTTCCATGCACTACAAGGAATTATGATCGCAGCTTCAGTCATAACCTACAATTATGTGTTGCCACATGGATGCTGTGATTCGCCTCTCGAGCTTCGCCCTTGAGGTGAACTTCTTCACATGTCTTGAACACATAATAATGTAGTTAACATTAGCAAACGGCTCATAATCGTCTGTATTATGGTTTGGCTGAATTATCTACCTGTAAAAAGTTTGTTGATAACATTCATGGCAGGTCCTATAATTGCCTGTAACTAGAGAGATTCACTGTCCTGTGTTCAGCCATTAGATGAACAGCAGTTCATCTGAAATCGTCTCAGACCACAGTGTACACACTGTCCAAATGGTGAGCACTGCAGACCTTCATCTGTTGGTGGCCTTTAGCCTCATGCTTTAGGTCCAGTTCTCTATACCTCCCCAAAGTATTTTGTTAGAGTTATTTTGGTGAGTCTGTCCAGTTCTAGTATCTACACTCTGGAACACTGTACGTAAAAATTCTGGCAATGCAGCTGAGTAAACTGATAAAGAATCTCATAATTCCTTTCCACTGCTGTCTGTCTTTCTGCCTCACGTCTGACTGGTTACACAGATTGTGGCACTTTCTCGCCTTTTATCAGCTTCTCTTATTATACCTTCCTCAGATATAGATTAATCGATCACTGATCAGTTTTCCTGCCATTGAATGTTGTTTGTTTTGTTAGTAGTATTTATATGGGAGTTGCACTTATCCATTTAACTCTGTCTTTATCTGTTTTTATTATTGGTATTGTTTTTAATTTTTTGTTTTAGTTTGTGATATTTGTGATGTTTAGTGATCACTCCATATTTTGCCTTGCTTCTTGTGTTGAAAGTCCTCACTGTATATGGACCTTTTCTTCTCAGACCACCTCTGAAAATGTATTCTACACATCTGGTGTATCAAAGTTAAGAAATACATCAAGTTAAAAATAAAGTCATGGAGAGGAGAGTTGGGTGACCGCACTACGGTCTGCGTGTCTATTTGACCTCTCCAGAAGCTCTCTAATCGTTTATGTGAAGATTTCCCTTTTGCACTAATGTAAACAGGTTGGGCTGTGACCAGACATGCTGTAATAGCCTGAGGAAATAAGCAATGATGTAAATGTTGATCTGTCCGACTGCATCTATTGCCTTCTGCTCTGATGTGCAAGGAAGGCATAAGAAAGCCACTGGACAAAATAATGTGGCAAAAACTGTTTGACTGCTATAGGGCTGGTTCTTTCTGTATGTTCTGGTGGCCGGATAACTGAAGTAACCAGTAGACGTGTCCCATCCACAAGCTGGGACATGGCAACAAATGCTGTTTGTAACTGCCAAGGATGTTTGGTAAGTGGACATCAGAAAGTATCACCGCATGGCCAGCTTCCCTTTAGCTGCGTTACAAACTGGAAAGTACAAGCAGCACATATCGTCATGCTCGCCTAAGTATAATAAAGTGAGCAGAGAGCTCACCCAAGCAGGGTAATAAAATGAGCAGAGAGCTCACCCAAGCAGGATAATAAAATGAGCAGAGAGCTCACCTAAGCAGGATAATAAAATGAGCAGAGAGCTCACCTAAGCGGGATAATAAAATGAGCAGAGAACTCACCCAAGCGGGATAATAAAATGAGCAGAGAGCTCACCCAAGCGGGATAATAAAATGAGCATAGAGCTCACCCAAGCGGGATAATAAAATGAGCAGAGAGCTCACCTAAGCGGGATAATAAAATGAGCAGAGAGCTCACCCAAGCAGGATAATAAAATGAGCAGAGAGCTCACCTAAGCGGGATAATAAAATGAGCAGAGAGCTCACCCAAGCAGGATAATAAAATGAGCAGAGAGCTCACCCAAGCGGGATAATAAAATGAGCATAGAGCTCACCCAAGCGGGATAATAAAATGAGCAGAGAGCTCACCCAAGCGGGATAATAAAATGAGCATAGAGCTCACCCAAGCGGGATAATAAAATGAGCAGAGAGCTCGCCTAAGCAGGATAATAAAATGAGAAGAGCACACCCAAGCAGGATAATAAAATGAGCAGAGAGCTCACCCAAGCAGGATAATAAAATGAGCAGAGAGCTCACCCAAGCAGGATAATAAAATGAGCAGAGAGCTCACCCAAGCAGGGTAATAAAGTGAGCAGAGAGCTCACCCAAGCAGGGTAATAAAATGAGCAGAGAGCTCACCCAAGCAGTGTAATAAAATGAGCAGAGAGCTCACCCAAGCGGGATAATAAAATGAGCAGAGAGCTCACCCAAGCAGGGTAATAAAATGAGCAGAGAGCTCACCCAAGCAGGGTAATAAAATGAGCAGAGAGCTCACCCAAGCAGGGTAATAAAATGAGCAGAGAGCTCACCCAAGCAGGGTAATAAAATGAGCAGAGAGCTCACCCAAGCAGGGTAATAAAATGAGCAGAGAGCTCACCCAAGCGAGATAATAAAATGAGCAGAGAGCTCACCCAAGCAGGATAATAAAGTGAGCAGAGAGCTCACCCAAGCAGGATAATAAAATGAGAAGAGCTCACCCAAGCAGGGTAATAAAATGAGCAGACAGCTCACCCAAGCGGGATAATAAAATGAGCAGGAAACTCACCTAAGCAGGGTAATAAAGTGAGCAGAGAGCTCACCCAAGCGGGATAATAAAATGAGCAGAGAACTCACCCATGCAGGGTAATAAAATGAGCAGAGAGCTCACCCAAGCAGGGTAATAAAATGAGCAGAGAGCTCACCCAAGCAGGGTAATAAAATGAGCAGAGAGCTCACCCAAGCAGGGTAATAAAATGAGCAGAGAGCTCACCCAAGCAGGGTAATAAAATGAGCAGAGAGCTCACCCAAGCTGGATAATAAAATGAGCAGAGAGCTCACCCAAGCGGGAAAATAAAGTGAGCAGAGAACTCACCCAAGCAGGGTAATAAAATGAGCAGAGAGCTCACCCAAGCGGGATAATAAAATGAGCAGAGAGCCCACCTAAGCGGGATAATAAAGTGAGCAGAGAGCTCACCCAAGCAGGATAATAAAATGAGAAGAGCTCACCCAAGCAGGGTAATAAAATGAGCAGAGAGCTCACCCAAGCGGGATAATAAAATGAGCAGAGAACTCACCTAAGCAGGGTAATAAAATGAGCAGAGAGCTCACCCAAGCAGGGTAATAAAATGAGCAGAGAGCTCACCCAAGCGGGATAATAAGATGAGCAGAGAGCTCACCCAAGCGGGATAAGAAAATGAGCAGAGAGCTCACCCAAGCGGGATAATAAAATGAGCAGAGAGCTCACCTAAGCGGGATAATAAAGTGAGCAGAGAGCTCACCCAAGCAGGATAATAAAATGAGAAGAGCTCACCCAAGCAGGGTAATAAAATGAGCAGAGAGCTCACCCAAGCGGGATAATAAAATGAGCAGAGAACTCACCTAAGCAGGGTAATAAAATGAGCAGAGAGCTCACCCAAGCAGGGTAATAAAATGAGCAGAGAGCTCACCCAAGCGGGATAATAAGATGAGCAGAGAGCTCACCCAAGCGGGATAAGAAAATGAGCAGAGAGCTCACCCAAGCGGGATAAGAAAATGAGCAGAGAGCTCACCCAAGCGGGATAAGAAAATGAGCAGAGACCTCACCCAAGCGGGATAAGAAAATGAGCAGAGAGCTCACACAAGTAGGGTAATAAAATGAGCAGAGAGCTCACCCAAGCAGGGTAATAAAATGAGCAGAGAGCTCACCCAAGCGGGATAATAAAATGAGCAGAGAGCTCACCTAAGCGGGATAATAAAATGAGCAGAGAGCTCACCTACGCAGGATAATAAAATGAGCAGAGAGCTCACCTACGCAGGGTAATAAAATGAGCAGAGAGCTC
>NC_056744.1:309111297-309138889 GCF_019279795.1 Protopterus annectens
TTGCATATTGTATTTGCATGAATTCCCCACAATTCCCCACAATGGGTAACCATTTCATTCACTAAGACCATGCCTAGTAGAGGTATTTGCATAGAACTTTGGGGCACTCTCACACCCTTCCTTCGGGCAGTCTGAGTGCAGTTTAAGATGCGTGTTACCTGAACCTACTAGGAATGTTTTTAGTTTTGCTTGATTCCAGACAGCAAAGTTAGACTATGGTCACTTAAATCTAAGAAGTACCAGCCAAGGGTATTTTTCCAACTTGACTTTTTGTTTGTGTGTGTTGTTGTTTGTTGTAAGTACAGTTTGAATAAACCATAAAGTTAAAGAGCAGGGTCACTTGTGGAGTCATTAACGAGACTTGACCAAAAAATGGTGATGTATTACAATCTACAGGAAAGTCCCCAGGAATAGATGGTGTTCCTGTGGAGGTGTGGGAGCTAGGAGGGAAGAAAGGGATAAAGATCCGGAAGGTTCTGTTTAACAGTGTTTTAAAAAGACAGAAGCATCAACATCCTGGAAGAAAGCTGTAATGGTTTTAATACCTAAAGATGGTAAAGACCCATCAAATCCAGCTTCATATAGTCAGGTTTTGATTCTAAACCAAGATTATAAAGTGTTCATAATGGCTAAAAGAATGGCAAAGGTGATGGCAAAACTAATGGATCAGTGTGGTTTTGTGGAGGGGAGGCAAACATTTGACAACATTAATAGAACAATAGTGATCCAGAAGGTAGCAGAATGTAAGCAGATACCACTGTTGTTGGTGGATTTTGATGCAGAGAAAGCATTTGACAGAGTAAGCTGGGACTTTATGAGCAGGGCAATGGTAGCATTTGCATTCCCTGAAAAAAAAATAAGGTTGAGTAGCAGGATATATGAGGGATTGGAGGTGAAATTTAAAGTGGGTGGGGTCCTCTCTGATGATTTCTGTTTGAGCAGAAGAACCAGGCATGGTTATCCTCTTTCCCCTTTGTTGTTTGCATTATGTTTAGAACCATTGCCAGAAAGAAAAACATAAGGGACTCTGCGATTCAGTGATTTCATTGGTATAGTAATCAGGAAAATGTTCTTTTATTTGCAGGTGATATTGTTTTGTACCTGATAAAACCAACAAAGGACATTTTCATTGTTGTAGAACATTCTGTGATGGTTTCAAGTCTTTTTTGGAATACAAAGTTAATGAAGATAAAACAAAGGCAGTAGCTGTAAACTATATACCTACACACAAACTGGTTCAGTAATACCCATATTTATGGGCACATGATAAATTGAAGTACTTAGGTGCATGGTTTAAAAGGGATTTTGTTATGGCAGCTAAGGGTATGTGGGGAAGAGAATAAACAAAATATAATATAAAAAATGAAAAACTGGAAGCTCTGTGTATGGATGTGGATGGCAAAATCCAAGCAGTGAAAATGTTTGTTCCTTTACTTTTTTACACATGCATATTTTTATCAACTAGAGGAGAAGTTGTGGATAGCAGTTAATAAAGAGTTAAAGGACTTTATCTGGGAGGGAAAGAGAGCAAGAGTCAAATGGGGTAAGCAGATCCTTCCGGGAGAACAAGGTGGGTTAGGGTTACCTGATTTGAAGGGGTATTTCAGAGCTTAGCACTTACGACTCTTACACACAGCGAAGCAAAAGCTGTAATTCAAAGTGGAAAGTGATGATGAAACGGGAAGCTCGAGGAAAAAAGAGACTGGGGTTTTGGATGCAGATCCTTAAGGAGAATAACAATATCCATACAGGATAGCATGTTTACAAAGTAGCAAAAACAATTCTAAGAACCAAGCCAACACAGGAATGGAGAAAGGAGATTTTGCAAGCAGGTACGACTGATTGTCAGTGTGGCATTATCAAGATACTGACTGACAGTTGTATCATTAAGAGCAGTGTAAAGGTCCTTGATAAAGACATTAAAGGGTAGGGAGGCAAAGATTGAGCCTTGTGGCATTTCGACGGAGTTGGGCAGGAATGGTGATTGCTTTTACTGCAGTTTTACTGCCTGTAGCCAATTAGAAAGGTAGTTATAGAACCAGGAGAGGGAGGGAGTTGAGAGTAGTGAGGATAGTCTGTGGAGAAGAATCCGATGGGAATACAGTGTGAAATGCCTTGGATACCAATGGGAATACAGTGTGAAATGCCTTAGATAACAATGGGAATACAGTGTGAAATGCCTTGGATAACAAGTCAAAGAACAGAAAGGAAACAAAGTTTCCAAAGTCCCTGCAGAGGTTGATATGATGGGTGAAGTTAAGGAGAGCAGTGGTAGTGCTGTGGTGTGATCTGATGTAGCCTGAAGCCATACTGGGCAGAGGAGTGGACATCATTTATTAATTGCTTGATAAGATGGGATTGTGTACACTTTTTAAGGATTTTTGATAGAGAAACAATGGCTATAGGCGGTATTTACCGAATTAAGCAGTCATTTCAGAATTCAGTGGAGTCTCCTTTGTGTAAGGGAATAATTAACTTTTTACAGGTAACAGGTGGATAGATCTGTTTATGAGAACAGAGACAAGTTATGTAAAAGGGGTGACAGTGATGCTAATGTATTCTAAAGGCAGAAGTGTCCATCTTTACGCTATCCATGCAAATGGGGAATGGATGTATGGCTGCTGAATCATACACCAAGGCGCTATATGAGCCTTTACACAAGTGCATGGATCAGGCCTACCAAACAGAACCAAGATCCTGTCCTCCAAAAAAAGGAACTCAGTCTGGTGGTCCCCTGCCATTAACAAACTGTACAACAGAAGGAAAACCTGTTGTAGAAATGGGTTAACACAGGGTGGCGCAGTGGTTAACACTGTCACCTCACAGCAAGAGGTTCTCCGGTTCGATTCTCGGCTGGGGTGCCTTCTGTGTGGAGTTTGCATGTTCTCCCTGCGTTCGCGTGGGTTTCCTCTGGGTACTCCGGTTTCCTCCCACATTCTAAAGACATGCTTCTGGAGCATTTCTCCCTGGGCCTCTGCTGAAAACAGGATCTGTAGAACCTAGTCAGACTTTCCCGGTCAACAAATGTAAAATAAAAATAAATTAAGTCCCAAGACTGGAAAAATTCCCTTGTAAGTCTCAGCAAAAAACGGAGATCCCTCATCAAATCTTCCAAAGCTAGGTATGAAAACAAAATTGCTACAGATGCTAAAGATAACCACATGGCATTCGTTATTTAAGTCAAGAATCTGCATAACAATATGCAGAGGTGCTCTGAGCTACTGCACAATGGCACCACTTATACTTAACCAACAGAAATTGCCAATATCTTGGCCGACAGGTTTAGTGCAAACCTCACCCCCAAAAAGGCCTATCCCAATACCCGAGGAATGCCAGATGCCTAATATCATGGCTGAACAGGTAGAAGCCGCACTATCCAAAGCCAAAAATACAGCTTCCATGGGACCTGATAATATACCTGGCTGTGTTCTACACAAACTACAAAGGAAACTGACACCACACCTGAGTGCCTTGTTCAACCACAGCCTCACTTCAGGCTTTGTTCCCACCGAATGGCGCACCGCTACAGTCATGCCACTCCACAAAGGGGAAGCGACTGCTGACCCTGGAAACTACCACCCCATCAGCCTGATGAGCCTGATCTGTAAGTCATGAAGCTCATGATTATGAACCTCATAAATAGAGATATTGGGAACCTTCAAACCCTGGACCCCTCACAGTTTGGATTTGTGAAGGCAGATCGTGTCTCCTCAACCTGATAGACTTATTTGAATCTGTCACCGGAGCGGTTGATGTAGGCAAGGTAGGCCATACAGATTACCTCGATCTAGCCAAGGCCTTCGACACCATCCCGCACTCAGAGATCATTGACAGACTCGCTAACCTAGGCTTAAACCCCTATGTCATAAGATGGGTTGCCAACTGGCTCGTGGGCAGAACCTACACGGTGAAAGTAGCGGACTCCAAGTCCGACTACGGGACAGTTACAAGTAGAGTCCCACAGGGATCTGTCCTGGGTCCTGTCCTGTTTGGTATCTACTTCTCTGAAGTTCAGGCCAACACCAAGGGACTCTGCTTAACCAAATTCGCGGATGTCTGCAAACTGGGAGCTATTATTGATTCCCAAGCTGATGTAGACGTCTTACAAAAAGGTCTCTCAGACACTGACTGGTGCCAGAACCATGGTCTTGAGCTCAATCCTAAAAAGTGCATAGTTATCCCCTTCGAGGAAAACACGGTGCCCGCAAACTACCACACGAACGGTAGCCCACTCAACTCCCAAGGTGTGATAAGAGATCTAGGGACACAGGTAGATAGCAACCTCTCCTTTGACAACCATGTTGCCATTGTAGTTACAAAAGCCCTTCAATGTGGCACACCTCATTACAAAAGGTTTCTCATCCTGGATGAAAGAAGTCATAATCCCTCTCTACTCATCCCTCATTAGACCCGTAATACAGTACAATGCCCCATTTGGCATGTACCTCACTAAACACGTACAACTGGAGAGGCCACAAAAATTCCCCACAAAGAGGATCCTAGGACTCAAACACATGCCCTATACTGACAGATTCAAAGAGCTACAGCTTTACTCAGTCTCATATCGCCTACTTAAAGGCGATCTGTGCTTGGCATACAAAGCCATGTCTGACCCAGTGTTGCTAGACATGCTTCATCTGAAGAAGTCTCCATCTCTTTGCACCACACGCTCCAAAGACCTTAACCTAATCACCACAATAAATAGAACGTGCTGGTGGGAAAGGTTCCTAACTCAGAGACTTCCCATACTCTGAAATAAACTCCCCATTCATGTCAAGCAGAGCACTTCACTAGCCCTCTTCATGAAAATCTTGACGAGTGAATGAGTAACAGGAAATTCACCCAGGGGGATCATTTCAATAGCCCTGCTCGATAGGGGCACAATAAACTAATGTCCGGCAACAGGACGATTAGGAATATTCTTGGGCTAGGCTTGTGTTGGCTCCAGGGCCATTAGCCTAGTGCTCCTCTATGAACCTAAGGTAAGATTGGCAACAGCGAGTGTAGTAGTTTTCAACCTGTCATGAATTTTTTTGAGATATTGATGAGAACAGGATTGATGTGAAAGACAGGGATTTTGGGGGACAGTTCTACGGGAATGGAGAGGGGGTAGATGGTTGTGTATGAGAGAAGTGTGAGTTGCTTTGGAGTAGGTTTGGTATGGTTAGCAGTAGTAGGAGTTGGTTGGCCTGGATTTGGCAGGTTGTAAATGGGGACCAGATGTATTTGGGGTTCTTAGTGTGGGTATCCAGGTTTGAAGTGTAATGGCTGAATGCTTGATTTATTCAGTTATTTATTTTTGTGCAGCTGCAAGCTCTGTGACATTTTGGAGACTGCACTCTCTTTTGTTATGAAGATTTCCAGGTTTTGTTTCTGGCTCTCATAAGTTTAGTACTTTTTTGAGCTAAAGAGCAGGGTTACATTTAACTCACTTGTGTCTGGCTGTGGCTAATTGGTTTAATATAGTGAGGAAAATGTCATTAAAAAGTGCAACTGCTTCATCGGGGGGGGTTAATAGATGCTATTTGCAAGCATTCAGTGTTTCAGTGAATGTGTCCTTACGTTGAGCTGAGTTGTGGACTCTGTTATAGTGGTTGTCTTTCGGGAGTGAGTTAGCAAGAAAGCAAGAGGCTGTGCAGGTTGTAGAAAGAGAGGTTTATCCTGCATTACATTACAGGTCAAAGGAGAACTGAATTTATTGTAGGTAATTGTTTCTTGTATATTTTACTGATAATTTAACTCGCACTGTTTAGTTAACCCTTCTTCAAGTATTTTGTATAGCGTATTAAAGAAAGAAATTGGTAAGGTATTGATGCAGAAATATTTCAGGTGGTGGGAAGTGAGAAAAAATAGTAAAAATGAAAGATACATTGTATACACCTTGGCTGCAGATGACTGTCATTGTTGAAGTGACACCCTGATCCCATGTGCAAAAATTGGGGAAAAAAGGTGATATGTGTGTGTGTGTGTGTGTGTGTGTATATATTATAAACACCTTACAAAGGGCTGCACAGTGGGGCATGAGAGTACCTTGCAAAGGGCTGCACAGTGGGGCATGTGAACACCTTACAAAGGGCTGCACCGTGGGGCATTAGAGTACCTTACAAAGAGCAGCATGGTAGGGCATGAAAGTACCTTACCAAGGGCAGCATGGTGAGGCATGAGAACACCTTACAAAGGACACCACAGTGAGGCATGAGAGTACCTTACAAAGGGTAGGACAATGGGGCATGAGAGTACCTTGCAAAGGGTAGCACGGTGGGGCATGAGAGTACCTTGCAAAGGGTAGGTGGGGCATGAGAGTACCTTGCAAAGGGTAGCACGGTGGGGCATGAGAGTACCTTACAAAGGGCAGCATGGTGGGGCATGAGATTACCTTGTAAAGGACTGCACGGCGGGGCATGAGAGTACCTTACAAAGGGCAGGACAGTGAGGCATGAGAAGACCTTACGAAGAGCCATACAGTAGGGCATGAGAGTACATTACAAAGTGCCGCACGGTGAGGCATGAGAACGCCTTACAAAGGACAGCACAGTGGGGCATGAGAGTACCTTACAAAGGGCTGCACAGTGGGGCATAATATTACATTACAAAGGGCAGCATGGTGGGGCATGAGAACGCCTTACAAAGGGCAGCACGGTGGGGCATGAGAGTACCTTACAAAGGGCAGCACGGTGGGGCATGAGATTACCTTACAAAGGACAGCACGGTGGGGCATGAGAGTACCTTACAAAGGGCAGCACGGTGGGGCATGAGAACACCTTACAAAGAGCAGCACAGTGGGGCATGACAACACCTTACAAATGGCTGCATGTTGTGGCATGCAACACCTTACAAAAGGGCCACACAGTGGGGCATGAGAACACCTTACAAAAGAACCGCACAGTGGGGCATGAGAACACCTTACAAAAGGGCCGCACAGTGGGGCATGGGAGTACCTTATGAAGGGCCGCACATTGGGGCATGAGAGTACCTTACAAAGGGCCGCACAGTGGGGCATGAGAACACCTTACAAAGGGCAGCACTGTGAGGCAGGTAGCATTACTGTCTCACAGCATCTGTTTCTGGAGTTCAGTTTTCATTCTGAGACGTGTTCTGTGTTGAGTCTGCATGTCCTTCATTTGAGTTTTTACCATTTCACCAGGTGCCACAGTTCTCACAAACATCCCGGAGACATATAGTGGGCGAATTGGCAGTCCTAGTAATGGCCTGTAGGTGTATGTTTGGTGAGTGTGTTTAGTGGGGTCATTTAATAGGGCCTTGCAGTTCTAGATGGAAATCTTAAGAGCAAATTTAAGACTTGCAGTGTTGTGAGACTTTAAAGGAAGCTAGTTCATTAGAAATTTCTATTAAAAGCTGAAATAAAGTGCAAGAGGTTTCAAAAGAGGATTCACGTAACGTGAAAACTGGTAGAAGAAACAGTAGAAAATAGAGAGGTTGTGTTTATATCAAAGCTGTTTGGTTGAAGAAACAGTTAAACAATGTGGATCTGAAAGACACAAATAGTTTTAAGTTAAACAATTTTCTGAAATTCATTGAAAATTAAAAATAGGCTTTGTGGGCTGTGTGAGACTGAGACAAATTAACTTACTTGACCTTGCAAATATTTGCTTTGACAGATGTTTTGTAAATCCATAATCAAATGACATACAAATTCAGTTCTGTGTTTACATACAGTGTTCTGCACATTCAAAGTTCTTCTGAGAAATGCAGTGTTTTCAACCTGTCTTGTGGAAGTACATTGTAAGTACATACCTGATAGTGTAATATGCTTCCTTCTGTTTAGGTTGTGGATGTAGACACACCTGTTCTCCTACCTGGTAACAAGTAGAAAACCAGTAACATGGATTTAAAAATGCTTTTTAATGGCTTGTTTGCAGAAGATGTGGAATGCAGAATTTGTGGAGTTATTGTTCAAGACACCAAGATAATCACAATAGAGATGGCCCTTGGAACTAGACAGACTTTCAACTTAAGCACTCAAGCCTTTCATTTCTCAGCCTGGAACTTGCTCAAAACTCATAGCAAGCACTTATAAACCCTAGCACTAGACCCCCTTATACTGTACAGAAGGACAAGGCTCTCTATTCGACCTTACCAGCCATTCAGTAAAACAGTTTACTGTACCTATCCAGGCATGTCCAAAGGGCAGTTTTAGGTGTACTCTCCAGTCCAACTGGTGAATTTGGGCATTTTGAGGCAATGTTACAACTGCCTCTTGTACACAGAAAACCCTCTCCTCCTACCACCAAATACTAATACATGCGAGAGATGCAGTTATACAGCCAAACTGGAAGGTAAGCTCTCTCAACCCAAGACTGGATCAGACAGTCAAGAG
This sequence comes from Protopterus annectens, assembly GCF_019279795.1. Lineage (NCBI taxonomy): Eukaryota > Metazoa > Chordata > Ceratodontiformes > Protopteridae > Protopterus > Protopterus annectens. The sequence continues at coordinate 309,119,636 of NC_056744.1, forward strand.
GAGAAGGGAAATACTTGCACCACACCACCAGTCTCGCATAGACCCATTAAACCAGCACTGGCAAAAAACACACATAAATACACGAAAACATGCTCTGAGGTTCTAAATAAAAATCTGCAAAAGAAACAGAGACCTCCAAAGCAGACATCCAAGCAACCCCCCCCAACACAAACCGTGAAACACATACTTCACAAATCCAGTGTGCCACGCAATCACAGCCCTTAAGGCAAAATAACATACCCAACATACTAGTAATAGGTGACTCTATAGTCAGGCACACTGACGTCCCACTCACTAGGCTGAATAAAGAGAAGGTTACTGTCAGGTGCCAGGATCTGCCACATAACACAAGCACTCAGGTCACTCCAGAACAAGTACAAATACGACTCTGTCATTGTCCATGTTGGTGTGAATGACCTGAGCCGTACCTCCCTGGACTACATGAAAAGAGACATGGAAGAGCTCTCTGATCACATAGCCCAGGCCAGTATGACCCTGACCTTGAGTAGCATCCTGCCCTCGCCAAGAATGATACCATGGTATAAAGAAAAAATTATCAGTTTCAACAGTTGGCTAAGTTTCTGGTGTCATTCAAAGGGGATCCAGTGTCTGTCTGCCTGGGATGACATGCTCGACAAGCCACGCTGCTTTGCTAAAGGCGGCTTGCACCTGTCACCCTTAGGCTTTCGAATACTGGCCAAGGCTCTTGCCACACCCCCATAGTGCCTTTTTTAGGCAAGGCTCAAAAGACAAACCCACTGCTATAAATAGCACAGTAACAAAAATCTGAGGGTAATGCTACTCAATGCCAGAAGTCTAAACCTCAAAATGCACGCACTCAAGGCACTCCTCAGTATGGAGAAAATCGATATATGTGCAGTAACAGAAACCTGGTTTATGGCTCCAGTGAGCACCCCAGAACTAATGGGCTACAACTCATCCATACATTTCGACCACAGAACCCGGACCAAAATAGAGAAGGTAGGGCATATCCATATTCATCAAGGATACCCACACCTCCAGGTTAGTGGCACAGCACGATGCTTCAGAGATCATCCACGTGCAACTAACAACGGGCAAAACTGCAATTCAAATTGCAGCTTGCTACAGATCACCCACCATGTCCCAGGACCCCCATTCCTCATTTCTGGAAACACTGGGAAACATAAAGGTCCTACTAAACACCCTAATATTGGGTGATTTCAATTACCCAAACATTAACTGGGAGAACTACTCAAGTACTAACTCCCTTGCCCAACATTTCCTAGAATTTATAAACTCAAACGCCCTGGATCAACTGGTCAACACTCCCACCAGAGTTGACAACATATTGGACCTGGTCATCACCAACATGGGCGACCGGTGTTCCACACCGGAGGTCAACCCCTCGCTGGTTAGATATGTTCATAAACAAATCACTTTAGATATCCACATTCCGCCCCCACCCCGGACAAGGAAACCACCGTGAAAAACTTTTCAAAAGCAAACTTCCTGTTATTTAAGACCGAGGTGGAAAGTTTCAAAGCCCCCATGCTAAAGGATAGCGCTGTCCAAGCTGCAAAATCCTTTACTAATGCATTCTACGGGCACCTACAAGAATGCATGGATTGTGCTATCCCAAGCAAAACCAAGACTCACTCCTCCAAGAAAAGGAAACCAGTCTGGTGGATCCCTGCCATAAACAAGCTATACAACAGAAGGAGGAAACTAGTACGGAAAAGAGTAAAATCCCAAGAGGGGAAGACATCCCTGATCAGTATCAGCAAGAAACTACAATCCCTCATAAAATCATCCAAGTCGAGCTTCGAAGGAAAAATTGCCAAGGAATCAAAAGATAACCGCAAGGCATTCTTCAGCTATGTCAGGAATCTAAGTGGTAATGCTCGGAGTTAGTGCAGAATGGTACAAAATACACTGAACCGACCGATATCACCAACATCCTGGCAGACAAGTTCAGTGCAAACTTCACCCCCCTCACCCCCAAAAGGACCCATAACCATACCAGAAGAATGTAGAGCCCCTGAAATCACAGACATTCAGGTTAAAACAGCCCTCTCAAAAGCCAAAAACACAGCATCAGTGGGACCGGACGGTGTCCCAGGCTGCGTCCTACACTAGCTCAAAGACGAACTAACCCCTTACACAAAACATACTGTTCAAACTCAGCCTCTTCACAGGCTACGTACCCATAGAGTAGCGCACAGCAACGGTTATTCCGCTCCACAAAGGTGGAGCCACAACAGACCCTGGGAACTATCGCCCTATAAGCCTGACTAGCTTGGTCTGCAAGGCTATGGAGTTCATCATCATCATGGAACTCATTAAAAGAGACATTGACAATCTCCAAACACTGGACCCTACCCAGTTCGGCTTTGTTAAGGGCAGATCATGCCTCCTAAACCTGGTGGACGTCTTTGAGACAGTTGCCAAGGCTATAGACAAGGGAAAGGTGATGCACACGGCCTACCTCGCAAAGGCCTTTGACACCATTCCCCATTCTGGTATTATAGATAAGCTCACCAGCCTGAACATAAACCCCTTCTTCACAAGATGGGTTGCCAACTGGCTCACGGACAGAGCCCACATGATGGGAGTTGAGAGATCAGACCCATCATAGAGTACAATGCCCCATTTGGGATGTACCTTACAAGACATCTGCAACAGCTGGAAAAACAACAGAAGTACCTCACCAAGAGGATCACTGGCCTCAAACAGATGACCTATGCAACTCGACTGAAGAAACTCCAGCTGTACTCGGTTGTATACCGTCTACTCAGAAGTGATCTCTGCCTGACATAGAAGGCCATGTCCAACCCAGAAGTGGTGAACATGCTCCACCTAAAGAAAACCATATCCCCTCGAGCCACATGCAGTAGGGATCTAAACCTCACCACAACAGTAAATAGGATGTGCTGGAGGGATAGATTCCTGCCCCAGAGACTTCCCATGCTGTGGAACAAGATTCTAATCTACATTAGGCAGAGCTCCTCACTAACACTGTTCAAGAGAAACGCTGACGAGTGGATGGGAAACAGAAAGTTTACCCTGGGGATCACTTCAGTGGCTCTTCTGGACAGAGGCACAGGGAACTAATCTTGGGGGGCGGCGAAAGCCAACACATTCTGGCTAGGCTTATAAATGCCTTTGGGCAGATAGCCTAGTACTTACCTATGAACCTAGTACCTACCTATGAACCTATAAGTGTTTATGGAAAATGAAGTATGGCACAGTGGGGGAGGGGGGTTGTAGGGTGATGTTATATAATGTTAGCATCTAAACTGCATGATGAGAGATGTATGTATGACGTAATGGATATTTTGTTTTCCCAGTTAATAAAATGACCCCACTGTTTTTTTTTTTTATTTTTAACTGCCTTGAGGTCTTTAACAGTCAGTTCGGGTACCACCAACTAGGAGATGGACCTCACTTTAGGCATCTCATCAAAAGTAAGGCACCCCTAGAGTGTATGCCATTGCTTTGGTAAAAAGCGAGTGCCCCACAAATCCTTGGTAACTCACTTTGCATTGCAGCCTTTCTTGGCTGGGGGTACCACATGCCACCATATTCTGCATAAGCTACCTTGGATGGTTTCCAGTAATGGAAGTTTGATCTGTGATGTAGACACATGCTAATACAAATTTGCAAGATTTTAATATCTCACTTGGGCAGGAAAACCTGCATTTTTGCCTCATGTTTGCGTGCCCATCTGGCTCCTGCATCCCAGACTGGGTACCTTCATCACAGTGGTTAGCTCACTTATTGAATAGTGTTCCATGGTATTGATGTCTTCAAAGAGAGAACCAAAGCCAAGGATTTCCTGTCAGAACAGGTCAGTTGTAAATATTCTAACATGTTATGCACTTGTATTATCTAATGTTTCTGTTAGTACAAGTATAGCTTGCCCGGGAAAGCGTACTATACATCTTGAATGCAGATTGTTTGTATTTAAAATTCTCTGTCATGTGATCTGCAGTAGTATTGTGGTGAGTTGCTTTGACTTTGTTAAACTTGTTTCTGTATTTAAGGTACATTAATTTTTATCTATGTTTTGTATGTAAATAAGTTTTAGTGATCTCTATACCTTTTATCTCACCAAGTTCCCAAAATTAGTTGTTTTTATGGGTTATACTTTTACGATTTTATGCATTTGTATTTATTTTGTGTATGCAAACCATTGATGAACTTGTTTTTTCTATATTTAAGGTCCACAAGTTGTTAGAGGTTGATCCACAGTACTGTGTAAACAGATTTTTGTTTAGATGAAGTTTTATAGGAATCCCCAGTAGTATGCTCACATTTCCCTTAGCAAAATCTTTATCTGTGTCCTTGCCAACCTTTAGTAAATCAAAGGCTGTCCAGTTGCCCTGCATTGGTGGAAAGCTAAAGTGCTCTCAGCTAAACTAGTAATTATTGTGTTTCTTTTGAGTCCTCTCAGCAAAAGTTTTACCTGTGTCCTGGGCAGCCACCAATAAACCAAAGGCTGTCTGGCTGCCCTGCACTGTGAGACCGTTTGTAGGTACAACTCTAAAGTGCTTTCAGCTGAACTAGTGTATGTTAGCGTTGTATTTAATCTGTCCTCTAAACCGAAGACATTTTTGCTATAGCCTTTTACTGTAGGCGTGCACACTGCTGCCCCCCCCCATTCTCTTCCTATTGTACTCCTAGGTCAGTTACTTAAAACTGCTTCCTTTCATTCTCTCGCAGAAGGTTTACCTATGTACTTGCTGCCCAGACTTGTACTGGTTTCCCTGTACAAGTAGTGGTTCTTGTTACTCCTAGGTCAGTTACTTAAAACTGCTTCCTTTCATTCTCTCGCAGAAGGTTTACCTATGTCCTTGCTGCCCAGACTTGTAGTGGTTCTTGTTACTCCTACGTCAGTTACTTAAAACTGCTTCCTTTCATTCTCTCGCAGAAGGTTTACCTATGTCCTTGCTGCCCAGACTTGTAGTGGTTCTTGTTACTCCTAGGTCAGTTACTTAAAACTGCTTCCTTTCATTCTCTCGCAGAAGGTTTACCTATGTCCTTGCTGCCCAGACTTGTAGTGGTTCTTGTTACTCCTACGTCAGTTACTTAAAACTGCTTCCTTTCATTCTCTCGCAGAAGGTTTACCTATGTACTTGCTGCCCATACTTGTACTGGTTTCCCTGTACAAGTAGTGGTTCTTGTTACTCCTAGGTCAGTTACTTAAAACTGCTTTCTTTCAGTCTCTTGCAGAAGGTTTACCTATGTCCTTGCTGCCCAGACTTGTAGTGGTTCTTGTTACTCCTACGTCAGTTACTTAAAACTGCTTCCTTTCATTCTCTCGCAGAAGGTTTACCTATGTACTTGCTGCCCATACTTGTACTGGTTTCCCTGTACAAGTAGTGGTTCTTGTTACTCCTAGGTCAGTTACTTAAAACTGCTTCCTTTCATTCTCTCGCAGAAGGTTTACCTATGTCCTTGCTGCCCAGACTTGTAGTGGTTCTTGTTACTCCTACGTCAGTTACTTAAAACTGCTTCCTTTCATTCTCTCGCAGAAGGTTTACCTATGTCCTTGCTGCCCAGACTTGTAGTGGTTCTTGTTACTCCTACGTCAGTTACTTAAAACTGCTTCCTTTCATTCTCTCGCAGAAGGTTTACCTATGTACTTGCTGCCCATACTTGTACTGGTTTCCCTGTACAAGTAGTGGTTCTTGTTACTCCTAGGTCAGTAGTGGTTCTTGTTACTCCTAGGTCAGTTACTTAAAACTGCTTCCTTTCATTCTCTCGCAGAAGGTTTACCTATGTACTTGCTGCCCATACTTGTACTGGTTTCCCTGTACAAGTAGTGGTTCTTGTTACTCCTAGGTCAGTTACTTAAAACTGCTTTCTTTCAGTCTCTTGCAGAAGGTTTACCTATGTCCTTGCTGCCCAGACTTGTAGTGGTTCTTGTTACTCCTACGTCAGTTACTTAAAACTGCTTCCTTTCATTCTCTCGCAGAAGGTTTACCTATGTACTTGCTGCCCATACTTGTACTGGTTTCCCTGTACAAGTAGTGGTTCTTGTTACTCCTAGGTCAGTAGTGGTTCTTGTTACTCCTAGGTCAGTTACTTAAAACTGCTTCCTTTCATTCTCTCGCAGAAGGTTTACCTATGTACTTGCTGCCCATACTTGTACTGTTTTCCCTGTACAAGTAGTGGTTCTTGTCACCACCTTGTACTAGATTGATAGCACAAAATTTCTAGCTATTAGGAAGATACTGTGATACACTGACCTGGAATTGACTGAGCTTGGTTTTCCCTGATTATCCTCGTCCGGTTTTCTGGCTCCTCCCACTCTGTTAGCCTTTGCTGTGCTTGGGCTCACTTCGCTCCTCTACCCCTACCCCCATTCTCACCCACCCTGACATGATTTCTTTCATGGCTAAACCTGCTTTGCCCCACCTTCGCACTAGCCAATAGACATCTCCAGTCCTCTACTCATACTCCGCGTCACCATTATGTATAACTCGCACTCTCGTCCTGAGGCTTACCTGCTAGTAACTCTTTCAGGTACTCACTGAATAAAACTCCTTCAATCACTCCTGATTTTTTCTACTAACCTTAAATAAATTCTTTATCCTTTGTTTCTGACCTGAAACTAAGTCATGGCTATGGCTTTCAAAACTCTTTTTCTCTCCTGCCTTTTTCTAATTCTTTTCTCAGCTGTAACCACTTACCATAGTCCTCACCTGCTTACCACACCATCTCCCATACTCTCTTATCTCACTACCCACCATACAAATAAGTACTCCACCCCTATTGCCCCCTCTCTCTTTAACCATTCCACTATATCATTTCACAAGTTCAAAGTATTGTATGTACCGAATGCCCAGTCTCTCATCAAAACAAAACATCAGTTCCTTTGCAAATGTTTCTTCTTGCACATACTTCAAAGGACAATACTACTCTTATCTAGTGATATTCACCCCAACCCAGGCCCTTGCCACCAGCATTCTAACCATATTTTTACAGCACCCCCGCTTCCAGCTGCCCCACAAATAACTCCATTATAATCACAAGCCCTCAAAAATCTTTTATCTTTTTTTTTTGTCTGAGTATACAAAGTACGGTCAGTAAATGCACCCTCCTTTCCATTTGGATTTCTCAGTATAACCCAGATATACTTGCCCTATCTGAAACTTAGCTAAAACCTCGTATTACAAACTGCGAAATTCCCATCCCCTGGTTATAATATTCTTTGAGTGGATAGAAGTAAAAAAAGGGTGGAGGAGTAGCTATACTCTACTCAGAGCAGCTCTCCCTCCCCATTTCAATAACTATCCATGATTTCTTCCCTGCCGAAATACCTATGGTAACCTGTAACCTAATTCAGCACAAAAAACTTGCCATTGCAGTGATCTGTATATCCCCAGATGAAAACATTCCCATACTCGAACAGTTTCTTTCTTGGATTTCTGTATCTGTTCCCTACAAAACCGTCATCTTTGGGGATATGAGTATTGACTGGAACCTTGTTTATATTGACACCCCTAGCTACTGTATAAACCTTTATGGCTTTACCCAGCTGATCACATCACCCACGCACTGACAAAAAAATTCCCAGAACAGCTGAGTCATCAGCTGCATATTAATATCCAACTCCCAATACCATCATAACCCTTCCACCCTACCTAACTCCGTTAGTGACCACCTCCCTATCTCAGTAGTAAGACTCTCTCTCCCATTCATAACAAGAGCCACCAATACAAAGAGTCCTAACCTTACAAACTACGGCCCTGTCACCCTAAACAAACTACTGTCCACTGTAAACTGGTCATTCCTACACACATTACCCCTGGATAAGGCTGTTCAAAGCTTCAACAATATATTCCTCAAACGTATCACCTTGGCTGTCAGTAAAAAAATTGGGCTAAAATGTAATTATACACCATGGCTAAACCAGGCAACTCGATCCCTTATGAACAACCGAGACGGTGCCTGGAGAGCATGGAAAAAAATAACTCAATTTTCCACCTGAACATATAAAAACAGCTTCATAACCAAAAAAAAAGCAGGTCCCACTGGACAAAAAAAATTTCTATCAAAAATCACTGAGCAACCCAAAGAAGTTCTGGCGCTCAGTAAACAAATTACTATCTCCAGGGAACCCCTCTTCACCAAACTCCTAAACTTCTAGAGAAATTCCAACTCTACTTAACTTTTTCATCAAAACAATAGAAAAGCTTACTAAAGGAGACACTCTCGATATTAAGACTCCACCTCATCTTTTCTCTCATTCTCCCTAACATCCGTAGCAGCTTCCTTCATCAGATCACTTCTTAAACTCGAACCCTGTTCTGTCATCCCTTCATCAGATCACTTCTTAAACTCGAACCCTGTTCTGTCATCCCTTCATCAGATCACTTCTTAAACTCGAACCCTGTTCTGTCATCCCTTCATCAGATCACTTCTTAAACTCGAACCCTGTTCTGTCAGCCCTTCATCAGATCACTTCTTAAACTCAAACCCTGTTCTGTCAGCCCTTCATCAGATCACTTCTTAAACTCAAACCCTGTTCTGTCAGCCCTTCATCAGATCACTTCTTAAACTCGAACCCTGTTCTGTCATCCCTTCATCAGATCACTTCTTAAACTCGAACCCTGTTCTGTCATCCCTTCATCAGATCACTTCTTAAACTCAAACCCTGTTCTGTCAGCCCTTCATCAGATCACTTCTTAAACTCGAACCCTGTTCTGTCAGCCCTTCATCAGATCACTTCTTAAACTCGAACCCTGTTCTGTCAGCCCTTCATCAGATCACTTCCTAAACTCGAACCCTGTTCTATCAGCCCTTCATCAGATCACTTGTTAAACTCGAACCATGTTCTGTCATCCCTTCATCAGATCACTTCTTAAACTCGAACCCTGTTCTGTCAGCCCTTCATCAGATCACTTCTTAAACTCGAACCCTGTTCTGTCAGCCCTTCATCAGATCACTTCCTAAACTCGAACCCTGTTCTATCAGCCCTTCATCAGATCACTTGTTAAACTCGAACCCTGTTCTGTCATCCCTTCATCAGATCACTTCTTAAACTCGAACCCTGTTCTGTCAGCCCTTCATCAGATCACTTCTTAAACTCGAACCCTGTTCTGTCAGCCCTTCATCAGAAACTCGAACCCTGTTCTGTCAGCCGATAAACTCACTCCATTCATGCAGCCAGATCATAGCAAACCCTGTATCTATACTTATCAATAGATCCATCCAAATCCATAGCATACCCTGTATCTCTACTTATCAATAGTTCCATCCAAATCCATATCATACCCTGTATCTCTACTTATCAATAGATCCATCCAAATCCATAGCATACCCTGTATCTCTACTTATCAATAGATCCATCCAAATCCATAGCATACCGTGTATCTCTACTTATCAATAGATCCATCCAAATCCATAGCATACCCTGTATCTCTACTTTTCAGTAGATCCATCCAAATCCATAGCATACCCTGTATCAATACTTATCAATAGATCCATCCAAGAAAATACAGCACCAGGTATCTGCAAAGAATTCTTCATAATACTCCTCCATAAGGGAGGCAATTCTACAGAACCCTCAAATTACAGGCCTGTTGCCATGTTATCCATCTCCCTTATCCAACGTACTGGAAAAATGTATACAGTGACAAATGCTAAACTACCTCTTACAGGCAAACCTAATTACACCCACACAGCACAGTTTCTGACCCTCGCGCAGTACTACCACTGCCCTCCTATCTTTAACACATAACATTGCCCAAGCCAGAGATAATAATAAACTCGTATCAGCTCTATTCCTCGTCGTATCCAAAGCATTTGATACCGTTTCCCATCCCATCCTTCTAAACAAACTTTCCAGCCTACAACTCTATACCTTTACTACATCCTGGTTTAACAGCTACCTGTCAACCAGATATCAGTCCGTCATATGGCAAACATCATTCTCCCCTTTCCATCTAGTTAAGTCCGGAGTTCCCCAGGGTTCTGTCCTGGGCCCTCCTCTTCTTAATATATTTACAAATAATCTCCATGTCTCCTTCCCCCACTCTACCTTAATACAGTACTCAGATGATTCCACAGTTAACACCTCCGGCAATATGCAAAATCTCCACACTGTCACTCAGAAATCTCTGCACCTAGTAGAACAATGGCTAATTGTAAACAACCTACTTCTCAGTCCCAAAAAGGCCATATTTCTTTTTCATTCCAAAAACCTCAAACGAGCTAAAGAAAACTTCACCATCTCATCCTTAGATGATACAGTTATCATCGCTGAGTCAAACACCAAATTGCTTGGCGTTACTGTAGGCGACCAATTAAAATTCGACCTACATATTTTAAACTGTATCAAAAAGTCCAATCAAAACTAGGTCTTCTATACCGCAACAACAAGTGTATACCTAACAAATCTAGACCTGTACTGGCTCAAACATTTATTCTAACATCCCTGCTGTATGCTGCTCCCATACTTAAACCTCCAAAATAATCTCTTAACCAAACTAGGAACCACCTGTAACAAAATCGCAAGATTTGCAGCCAGTAATACCTACAAATCCCATCATTGTATATCCCTGAAAAGCTTAAGATGGCTTGAGCTCCCCCACATGCTTCAAATATCACAGCTACAAATTGCACACAGCATCCTAAATAGTCCCAACTTCTGCCCTACCCTTGCATCCATAGTTACACTCTGCACACCCAATCGTGACCTCAGAAACACACAACAAAACCTATTTCAGGTTGGCCAATCCAAGCAAAAGTATTGTAAAAATGCTTTACAGTCATTGAATTGCATGCTCATGCAACAAACATTCATTGTCCCTTCGCTCCACTATTCAAAAAGCAACTAAAAATTAATTTCCAGCATGCATGGATCTGTACTTGGGAAATTACCTAATGAATTTTTCGTCTTCTCTCAATTAACATATCTGCCTGGTATCGTCTGTCTGAACTGTCTACACATATTACTCTTTCTGCAGTTAATAACTATGCTATTAAATGCATCTTTGATGTTCTGTGTCATGATGTTACTCTGAACTGTATATTACGTATTACAAAATAGTTTTTATTTTAAGGCATTTATATATTTCTTTGTATATAACTTAATGCTTACCAAATTTCTCAAACATATTGCTACTGCATTCTCAAAATACTGTACTTCTGCCTCGTAAATATTTTTGTTGTATATTTCTGTTTCTCTGTTTTTGTACTGCTCACTGTCTTACAACTAGTTTTTTTTTATTTTTTTTACTAATCACTTTCCTGGGGCTCCTTGAGTCTCAGCTGAAAAAGGGCTCTCTGGGCCCAGTCAGACTAACCCAGGTAACAAATATATTTATTTATTTATTGCATTTGTTTACAGAGATAAGTTCACTGGGCCTAAAAGAGCCCATTTTCAGTGGAGGCCCAGGGAGAAAAGCTCCAACAAGATGCAGAAAAAAATATAAACATTAATTAGTACAGAAGCCGAAACAATGTTACAGATAGTAAATATAGTAACATATGTAGAACATATACATAAAAGCAGGAACCTAGTTTGTTTGATTACAGCAATATATACAGAAAATATACATTAAAGCAGAATTCAATTAATTCATATAAAAACAAAATAAAATAAACAAATAGTGGAAGAGATGATGTAATACGGAATGTAAAACTGCTTACCAATCAGCGCATTCATGGATTTAAATTGCGTGTTTGTATTGAAGGTATTAGTTCTGATGAAGTCTCGACAAAGATGAAAGCGTTAAGCTCATTTTTAACAAAGTTGTGTTTTTTATGAAGAAGTACTTGGGCTCACCCTTCGTTTTGTGGTTTGGTAATCTCTTTGAGGTACTGGTGGATTACTGGTTTATTTTACTGTGGTTTTGATTACAGGTTTTACATGGTTATTTGTTTTGACCTGTAGTTTGTAGTACTTGTAGTGACGTATCGAATCTGGTTGTTTTTACTTGCTAGTAGGATATTTTAAGACGCATTCTCCTGGATTAACTTTATCAGCATGCATTTAATGGTGTGATTTTTGCCTTGTGCATTTTCTTTGGGATAGTAGTTAAAAGGGTCCTTTGTCTCAGCCCACCTATCGGATCATTAAGTAAATTTAAAAACTGCAAAACTGTTTAGAATCAGTAGTCAGTATGCAACCTGATCAGAAGTCACAACCCTTCCCGTTCACAGATGAAACAAACAGTAGCATAGCCTACAGAGTTAATTCATACTACATAAATGCTGCTAACTCTCTTAATAAACCCAGTGCACCTAACACATCAGTAAATGGTACAGATCTTGTCATGACTACATTCTCAATTAACACAACTCCTACCACCATGATAAAAACTTGAGAGTAGAATATCTCAAAGTAGTTGCAGAAGGCAGTGTATACCCAATATGTATATTAACAAATTACAGTCTCCAAGAAGAAATAGTCCTGTGTTACCCCCTTACATAAAGGTGACATATCACTTGTCACCTTAAGGGGATAACGTAAGATAGAACTAGCAAACTACAAACCTGTAGCTATCCTGTCCTCGCTGTCTAAATACTTGAGAAATGTGTTCTTATACAGTTGATTAGATACCTTATAGAGAACAAGTTACTTTCTGCAACACAGCATGGACATTGACCAGGCTGTAGCACAGAAACAGAATCACTGACTTTAATAAACTGTATTCATGGCAGACAAAATCAAAGTGAAATAGTTTTATCTGTGTTGTTAGACTTATCTAAAGCATTTGATATGTACGTACTTGTACTCAAGGAACTAGGCCTTACAAACAATACAGTCAACTTGTATAAGTTATGTTAGCGATCAGTGTGTGTATGCTGGGCTGGTCAGCTGTCAACTCCACAAAAAATGTAAGTTTTAGGATCTTTATTCTTTTATGTTTTTGTAAGTAAAATGCATGTATTGTCTTACTCAGCAAATCTAATCCAACACATGGATGACTCAACACAAGTTTGTGCTGCACCTTCAGTCAAACAGCTCCAGGATGAGCTGCAGAATTTCTTTGTGAAAACTGTCTGGAACAACATAAAGTACTACTAAGTGCAAATAAAACTAAACTAACAGCATTTTCAGCTCCAGCCGAGAGATCAGACTATAACAAGTTTAACAGTGTTATCAGTCAGTAATACTGGAATTGCATTAGTACAGAATACAAAACCTCTGGGAATATTAACAGAGCCTAGAGCAAGATATTATCACCACATCCAACGTGCAGTAAAAAAAAACAACTTTGGAGTCATGTATAAAGTAAAACCATTATAACAGAATATGTACACATGGTTGTAAGTTAGATCTCTCTATTCCCTACTCGCCTCTGTTTCTGTAACAGAATATGTACACATGGTTGTAAGTTAGATCTCTCTATTCCCTACTCGCCTCTGTTTCGTCATTTTCCAGTAACCTGCAGTCCTCTCAGCTAGCTAGATTGTAGCAGTAGTTTAATTGTCACTATGTGGCACTTTACTGCCTTTATTGGCTGGAAGCATTTAACCTAAGTAGGCTGGTCTGATATTAAGACTGCCCACAACATCCTCTGTATCCTAGACAGATGCCCTGCCGCCAGTAAGTTATTAAACTGGTACCCTCCCACACCCCCGAGACTGCACCCTATAAACCTACAGCTAACATTTACTCAGAAATCTAAAAATCACAATTGTGATGGTCTATGTTCTACATATTTTGCTAAACTGTGAGTCGATCCCAGCAGGTAACAGAAATCTCATCTTGTCTACAGTTTTAAAATTTAAAATCATTGTAAAGATGTATCTCTAAAGCAAACGGCTTGCACTAGTATCAGCCCCATTAGCAAGACTGCTTCATATTTTAAATCTTATCCCATCATGAATTTGTAATCCCAATAAAATTGTACCCATTGATATAACAGTACTGCCCTTTTACCAACCGCATTATTGACCTCATGCAGTCAAAACAGACATGTATCGCTACATCCTCACTTTTTACTCTACAGTCTGCAGGTTATGGGCCTGATGTAGATTTGCTTTTTGAATACGATGCACCTTATTTGCTGCCTGTGTGCTAACTATGCAGTGAGGGAGTGTAGATACGCTGTAAACTAATGGTGAATGTTCTATTTGTTTGGGAGTTTTACATGCTGTTGGTACTATGTTGTTTAGATTTATGTCTGAGTTCATCAAATTGTAAGTAGTACATAATGCACTTAACATGGTTATAACCTTTAAAGTTATATAATTCTGAGTGTTATATTTTTACTGTTGGCTCATTCAAATGTATATAATGTGGAGCTTTTCTCTCTGGGCCTCTGCTGAAACATAGCTTTGCTCAGTAGGACTTCTCAAAAAAAGACAAATAAAAAAAATAAAATATGTAAATAGTTTAAAGTTTCATTTTTATTTTAACCAGAGCTGCAGGGTTTGCCACAAGACGTTTTTGCAGAAGATCCAAATGCTGCTGGTGTACCACGGAACTCGGATGCCCTCTATCGATGCAGAAAATGCCGGTATGAATTTGTCAGGTTCCTAGTCATGCTGTTTTTCTTGCCTCTGAACACATTGCTGTACTCGTCTGTTCCTTTTGGCTGTGCTTATACTGTTGTTGTGCTGTGTGTTTCTCTTTTGCAGTCGCTGCTTGTTTCACAGTTCAAGCATTCTAAGCCATGTTTTTGGCATTGGGGTAGCGGCCTTCTCTCATAAGAAGATTGCCCCACACCTTTCAAGTGGTGCTTCACCGGAGAAGACAAAATGCACTTCTTACTTCATTGAACCTGTGCGATGGATGGAGTCTGCCCTCTTGGGAGTTATGGATGGCCAGGTGAGTCAATGCTTCAGCGGAGAAGGCAAAATGCACTTCTTCCTTCGCGTCTGCCCTGTTGGGAGTTATGGACGACCATGTGTGTTGCAGGACTCTGGTTGTCTGTATTAATTGTGAGGGAAACATCACTGTTTCTTTGGTATATTCTGTCAAAAAATAAATAAAACTTTCCTTTAGGCCATCTTTCGACCCACAGTCGTTGGCAGACGCATTGTCTTCAGCTCTAAGTTCTGTTATTAGGACTATGTTTGAATTTGACTCTGCCAGTCCCTACATTGCATTTGGTTCCAGGATTCTTGATGTCAGCAACTTTAGATGGAGGGACATGTTTTGGTCGCATGGCTCAGACATAATCTGTCAAGTTCTGTGTCACAGAAGTTGACATTTCAGTCTTTGATGTCATGACATTCGGCATCAACCTTGAGGTCAAATGGTCCTTGAACAAGTTGGTCTGGGTCGAGCTGTGGCTTTCGGTTCTTTCTTTTGATTCCGGGGTTTTCCCGGTTGGCTTAAATGGAGATTTTGCCCGAGTCCATTGGCTTAGGTTTATGCATGGGCCCTTTTGACACTAGAATCCTTTTTGGTGTTAGTGCAGGAAACAAATGTGTTTGGCTATCCAGCACTCCTGCTGGACAGAGGGATTTGTGGAACAGGATACTTCTTCCATAAACAGGCAAGATTAGTTGTCCTTATTTTCAGATCTCTTCCATCTGACGACAGTTACAAAAAAAAAAAAACTGCCAAATGCCAGAAGATGCATCTAGACTAATTTTTGGAGTATGTGACCTGTATTTTGACTTGGATGAGGAAACTGAGTCCTGCCATTCATCTAGATAACCCTAGGTTCATGGAAATCTTAGAATTTGTAAAGGTAAACGTAAGATGATTCCACGAACCCTTTTTCTCCAGAGTGCATTTTAGACCTTCTGGCCTCTGAAGCCTTCTTCCCCTCCATGATCTCTCCCACTTGATAAGGTGGTTTGAAACTTGGTTAAGTCTGCAACCTTGATGTGGTGGCCTCTGTCCCGAAGAGGCCTCACAAAATCTTGCTGCCTCCTGAGGACTGGATGTGTTGGTTTCAGATGCCTCAAGTGGATTCTGTTGTTGTTCAGACAGCTTTAAAGAAGGCTCCATCCTTGTTTCCCACCTAACCAAGTATCTTACATGTTGGACAAATTGGCAAAGCATATTTGCTCATTCACTACTTTTTCCTTGAGGGCCGCAAACCATTCATAGGAGTTTCAAGGCTGTTTTAGTCCTTGACCATGTATGTCTTGCCAATACCCACTTCCTCTCTTTATCTCCTTTCTCAAGGAAGGCAAGGCCAGTTAGTCCTGGGTTAGATTTCTGGAACACCCATCCAGTCATCGTGGATCAGTTTGAAGGAAAATATTAAATGTTGTTCTTCTTTCGGCTTTTCCCGGTTAGGGGTCACCACAGCGGAACTCCGGTCCGCTAATGATTGGCAGATTTTTACAGTGCTGAGGTGCCAGCTCGACGCCCACCCTTCAACAAAGGCATGCCCATTCACACGTCTTTCAAACGCCACTCGACCGCGGGAAGGGCATGCAGACTCCACACAGAAGGTGCTCCAGCTGAGAATTGAATGGGAGAACCTCTTGCTGTGAGGCAACAACGCTACCGCTGCATCACCGCGGCTTGAAGGAAAATATTAAATAACATTGTTGAACCCTTCAGAAGAAACTTTATCCCTGAGAAGGAAGAAGCACTGAGTGACGACTCTGTCTCACTCACACTCTCTCTGTCTTTCTCTTGCACACTGTGTGTGTGTGTGTCTCTCACTCACACTGTCTCACTCACACTCTCCCTCTCTCACTCTCCCATTCACACTAACTCTCACATTCACACTCACTCACTCTCTCACTGTGTGTCTCTCTGTCTCTATCTGTCTCACTCACTGTCGCTTTGTCTCTCTCTCTCTCTCTCTCTCACTGTCACTGTGTCTCACTCTCACTTTCTCTGTCTTTCTCTCTCTCTCACTGTGTCTCTGTCTCTCTCTCACTGTGCCTCACAGTCGCACTCTCACTGTCACACACACTCTCACTGTCACACACTCACTGTCACACTCTGTGTCTGTCTCTCACTGTGACTGTGTCTCTCTCACTGTCTCTCTCTCTCACTGTGCGTCTCTCGCTCGCTTTCTCTCATTGTCACTGTCTCTCTCACATTGTCACTCTCTCACTGTCTCTCTTTCTCTCACTGTGCCTGTCACTGTCTCTCTCTCACACACTCACTGTCTCTCTCTCACACACACACACTCTGTCACTCATTCCTCACTCACTCTCACTCGCTTTTTCTGACTGTCACTCGCTTTTTCTCACTCTCGCTCTTTCTCACTCACACTCCGACACAGATGCGTGAACACCCTCTCATTTGCATTCTCTCCCACACACACACACACACACACACACACACACACACACACACACACACACACACACACACACACGCATTCAATCACTCACTCTCTCTCGCTCTCTCTCACACACACACACACACACACACACACACACACACACACACACACACACACACACACACACACACACACACACACACACATTCACTCACTCTTTAGCACTCTGCTTCTCTCTCTGTCTCATACACACACACACCCACACACACACACACACACACATTCACTCACTCTTTAGCACTCTGCTTCTCTCTCTGGCTCGTACACACACACACACACACACACACACACACACACACACACACACACACACACACACACACACACACACACACACACACACACTCTCTCTCTCTCTCTCTCTCTCTCTCTCTCACACTCACACACACACACACACACACACACACACACACACACACACACACACACACACACACACACACACACATTCAGTCACTCTCTCTTTTGCACTTTCCATGCACAAGCACACACTGTCTCTTTCGCACTCACTCTTTCGCTGTCTCTCTCTCACACTCACTCTGTCACTCTTTAGCACTCTGTCTCTCGCACTCACTCTCTCTCGCTCGCACTTGCTCTGTCTCTCGCTTGCACTCGCTCTCGCTTGCACTCGCTCTGTCTCTCTCGCACTCGCTCTGTCTCTCTCGCACTCGCTCTCTCGCACTCTCTCTCTCGCACTCGCTCTGTTGCACTCGCACTCTCTCTCTGTTGCACTCTCACTCTTGCACTCACTCTCTCTCTTGCACTTTCTCTCTCACACTCACTCTCACACTCACTCTCTCTCGCACTCGCTGTCTCTCTCTCTTGCACTCGCTCTGTCTCTCTATCTCTCACACTTGCTCTCTCACACTCTCTCTCACTCTGTGTTTATTTTGCACTCTCTCTCGCACTAACTCTCTCTCTTGCACTCTCTCTCTATCTCGTACTCACTGTCTCTCGCACTGTCTCTCTCTCTCTTGCACTCACTCTGTCTCTCTCTTGCACTCACTCTGTCTCTCTTGCACTCACTCTTGCACTCACTCTGTCTCTCTCTTGCACTCACTCTGTCTCTCTCTTGCACTCACTCTGTCTCTCTCTCTCTCGCACTCTGCTGTTGTCTCTCTCTCTCTCACACTCTACTCTTGTCTCTCTCTCTCTCTCTCTCTTTTTCTCTCTCGCACTCGCCCTCTCTCGTGCACTCGCTCGCTGTCTCTCGCACTTGCTGTCTCGCACTTGCTCTCTCGCACTCACTCTCTCTCTCGCACTCACTGTCTCTCGCACTCACTCTCTCTTGCACTCTCTGTCTCTCTCGCACTCGGTCTCTCTCGCACTCGCTCTCTTGCACTCACTCTCTCTCGCACTTGCTGTCTCTCTTTCTCTCACAAACACGCTCTCTATCACACTTGCTGTCTCTCTCGCACTCCCGCAGTCTCTCACTCTCTCTCGCATTCTCTCTGGCCCTCACTCTCTCTCTCTCTCTCTTGCACTCTCTCTCATGCACTCACTCACTCGCACTCTTACTCTCTTTTGCATTCACTCTTTCTTTCTCGCACTCTCTCCTCACTCTCTTTCTTGCTCTCTCGCACTCTTGCTCTCTCTCGCACTCTTGCTCTCTCTCGCACTCTTGCTCTCTCTCTCTCTCTCTTGCTCTCTCGCACTCTCTCTCGCACTCTTGCTCTCTCTCACTCACTGTCTCTCTCGCACTCTCTCTCTCACTCAGTCTCTCGCACTCTCTCGCATTCTCTCTCTCTCGCATTCTCTCTCTCTCGCACTCTCTGTCTCTCTCGCACTCTCTGTCTCTCTCGCACTCTCTCTCTCTCGCACTTTCTCTCTTGCACTCGCTCTCTCTCTTGCACTCGCTCTCTCGCACTTGCTGTCTCTCTTTCTCTCTCAAACTCGCTTTCTATCGCACTCGCTGTCTCTCTCGCTCTCCCGCCCTCTCTCTTGCATTCTCTCTGGCACTCTCTCTCGCACTCACTCTGTCTCTCTCTCTCGAACTCTCAATCTCTTTTGCAGTCGCTCTGTCTCTCTCACACTCTGTCTTGCA
>NC_056744.1:309174969-309219969 GCF_019279795.1 Protopterus annectens
GATACTGATTGCCCCATACTGGCCTCGTCAGGTATGGTTTCCTTACCTGAAGAAACATGCGGTGGACGATCCGTGGACTTTAGACCTAATTCGGCCTGCTAATTCATCAGTCGACAACAGCATCAGTCCCTTCGATCTTTGAAGTTGACAGCTTGGCTCCTCCACTTCCGACTTTAGTCAGAAGTCACACATTAGACCCGGAAGTTGTTCACATTTTATCTTCGCCCACAAACCCACCACTAACAAATTGTACCTCAGTAAGTGGAAGAGGTTTGCTATCTGGGCTCAACTCAAGGGCTTAGACCCTATCACTGCTCCTATCCCAGAGGTTTTGAAATTTTTAACATCCCTATTTAATCAGGGATCTTCTGTCTCTACTATTAAAGTCCAACTAGCGGCAATCTCTAAATTTCACGAGTCCATGGATCCTCCATTGATGAGCTGCAGACTGTGCAAAACTTTCATTAAAGGTGCGGGTCTGTTGAGACCCCCAGTTTATCATCCTGCGCCCGTGATCTAGATTTAGTGCTTCGTGCATTGACATCTTCCCCATTCGAACCGGCTGCTACATGTGAGTTAAAATATCTGTCTTGGAAAACTGCTTTCTTAGTTGCAATTACTTCTGCAAGAAGAGTTTCAGAGCTTCAAGCCCTGTCCATTAAACCACCGTACTTGATTTTCCACAAGGACAGAGTATCTCTTAGGCCTAATCCATCCTTTGTCCCAAAGGTCTGTTCTAATCTTTGTCTCCAACAGTCTCTAGAACTACCAGTTTTCTTCCCAAATTTCTCCAATGAAGCAGAATATACTTTCCATAAATTGGATGTTCACAGGCAATTACGCTTCTGTTTAGACAGGACTCAGCAACTTCGTAAGTCAGACCAGTTGTTTGTGTCCTTCTCAGATAATAAATTGGGTCGAACCATCACAAAAGCTACTATTTCCAAATGGATTAGAGATTGCATAACTCAGGCTTATTCTTCTTCGAATAAGCAACTTACAACATCTATTAAAGCTCATTCTACCAGAGCTATGGCTACTTCTATAGCCTTTCATTCCAAGCTCGCTATATCGGAGATTTGTGCTGCGGCTACTTGGTCCAATCCGCACACTTTCATTTCCCACTACAAATTGGATGTGGCATCTAAAGGACGAGCATCATTTGGTTCCACGGTACTCAGGAGTGTTTTCCAGTGAGCCACCCAGGATTCAGGTGCTAGGGACGCTGTCCCATCAGTCAGAATGTAGGCGAGATAGGATCACATAACATCTTTTAGTTATGTACTCACCATAACTTCAGATGTTTGGGATCCATCTCGCCTACATTCCTAATACCCACCCTCCTTCCCCCTGCCTTGGAGATCAGAAGAGATTGAACGGTTTTGAGTTCTACTGTTTTATCTTGTTCCATCTGACGATGTTATATAAGCAGGGCGTGCATGTGTGCATGTATGCGGACAAACTAGATCTGGGGGACTGGTAGTGGTGCATCCTGGGATATAGTAAGCTCAGCCAATAAGAGACTTCGCTCTTTGGCATAAGCGTGCCGAGTCGGAGCCGAGGGATCGGCTCCGAACCCATCAGTCAGAATGTAGGCGAGATGGATCCCAAACATCTGAAGTTATGGTGAGTACATAACTAAAAGGTTTCAACCAAACACCCTAATAATGGGCGATTTCAACTACCCCACCATTAACTGGGAAAACTACTCGTGTACCAACTCCTTCGCTCAACGCTTTCTGGAATTCATAAACTCCAATGCCCTGGATCAACTTATCCACACCCCCACCAGGGGCAACAGTATCCTAGATCTAGTCATTACCAACATGAGTGGCCGGTGTTCCACACCTGAAGTCAACGCTTCACTGGTCCGATCCAACCATAAGCTAATTACCCTAGATATCCACATGCTGCCCCCACCTCCCATTAAGGAAACCATGGTAAAATATTTCTCCAAAGCCAACTTCATGCTTCTTAAGACAGAAGTGGTGAACATCATGACACCCATGCAGATGGACAATGCTGTTACGACTACTGAATCCTACACAATTGCACTTTATAAGCACTTACATGAGTGCATGGATCGTGCTATCCCAAACAGAAACAAGACTCTATTCTCCAAAAAATGGAAGCCAATCTGGTGGTCCCCTGCCATAAACAAACTATACAACAGAAGGAAGAAACTGTTGCAAAAGAGAGTAAAATCCTACGAGTGGAGGATCTCCCTGGTCAGCCTCAGTAAGAAGCTGCGATCCCTGATAAAATCCTCCAAAGCTAGTTATGAAAACAAAATTGCCACTGATTCTAAAGACAACCACAAAGCATTCTATAGCTATGTCAAGAATCTCAATGACAACACTCGGATCTGCTTTGAGTTACAGCACAATGGCACTAAATCTACAGACCCATCTGATATTGCCAACTTCCTGGCAGATAGGTTCAGTGCTAACTTTACCCCCCTCTCACCCCCTAAAGAGCCCATCTCTATACCGGAAGAATGCAAAGTTCCTGTAATCACAGCTACACAGATAAAAAATACACTCTTCAAAGCCAAGAACACAGCATCCATGGGACCAGACAACATCCCAGGCTGCATTCTACACGAACTACAGAACAAACTGGCACCCCACCTAAGTAGCATGTTCAATCATAGCCTCACCTCAGACTTTGTGCCTGCTGAATGGCGCACAGCAGTGGTTATCCCACTCCACAAGGGGGGAGCCACCACGGACCCCGGGAACTACCGCCCCACTAGCCTGACGTGCCTGGTCTGCAAGGCAATGGAACGTATCATCATGGAACTTGTAAACAAAGACATTGGTAATCTCCAAACAATGGACCCCACCCAGTTCGGGTTTGTAAAAGGCAGATCATGTCTCCTAAACCTGATAGACATCTTTGAAGCAATCACCAAAGCCTTAGACAAGGGTAAGGTGGTTCACACAGCCTATCTAGATCTTGCCAAGGCTTTCAACACCATCCCCCACTCTGGAATTATAGATAAACTCACTAAACTAGGTATAAATCCCTATGTCACAAGATGGGTTGCCAAATGGCTCACTGACAGAACCCACACTGTGAAAGTAGCAGACTCCAAATCTGACTTCAGACCAGTGACAAGTGGAGTACCACAGGGTTCAGTCCTGGGTCCTCTCCTGTTTGGTATCTACTTCTCTGAAGTAATGGCTAACACAGAAGGTCTTTGGCTAACGAAGTTCGTAGATGACTGCAAACTAGGAGCCATAATCGAAACTCCTAACGATGTGGACATCCTACAAAAGGGCTTCACTGAGACAGATGCCTGGTGTCAAAGCCATGGCCTCAAGCTCAGTGCCAAAAAGTGCATTGTCATCCCCTTTGGTAAAAACTCTGTACCCATGAACTACAACATAGGCGGTAGTATCCTTAACACCGAAAGTGTGATGAGACCTTGGGACACAGGTGGACAGTAGTCTGTCCTTTGATAATCACATTGCCACAGTAGTCAGAAAATCCTTCTACGTGGCACACCTCATCACAAAAGGTTTCTCATCCAGAGAAAAAGAGCTCATTGTTCCCCTCTACTAGACCCGTTATAGAGTACAACGCCCCTTTTGGTATGTACCTCAGAAGACATCTACAACAACTGGAAAAGCCGCAGAAATACCTCACATAGAGGATTACTGGCCTCAAACAGATGCCCTACGCAGACCGTCTCAGAAAACTCCAGCTTTACTCCTTTGCATATCGCCTACTCAGAGGTGATCTCTACCTAACATACAAAGCTATGTCAAACCCAGAGCTGTTGGACATGCTCCACTTAAAGAATTCCCAGTCCCTCCGAGCTACATGCTCTGGGGACCTAAACCTTGTCACCACAATAAACAGAACATGCCGGAGGGATAGAGTCCTGTCCCATAGACTTCCCATACTCTGGAATAAACTACCTATGTGTATCAAACAAAGCTCCTCATTAGCACTCTTCAAGAAAAATCTTGATGATTGGATGGGAAATAGGAAATTCACCCCGGGGATCACCTCTATGGCTCTGCTTGACATGGGCACAGGAAAATAATTTTCTTGGGTGGCAAAAGCCAGGGTACCTTTCTGACTGGGCTTGTATAGGCCCCAGGGCCGATAGCCTAGTACCTACCTATGAACTTCAGCTTCAGGTTGTCATGGATGTTTATTCTTTTTACTTTTTCACAGAGAGAGGGTATCTTTGTACTAATCCTTCTTTTGTGCCCAGGATGGTCGATGAGTTGTCCCTTAATCAAGTCTGTTCCTCTTCCTTCCTTTTTTCCCTTCTCTGCATTCTATTAGTGAGAAGGTTCTTCATGTCTTGGACTTGTTTAGACAGCTCAGCTATTATTTAGATAAAACTAAAATTATTTGCAAATCTGAGAAGCCTTTGTTTCCTTTCATCCAAAGTCTCTAGGTTTGGCAAATCCTCTCTTTCTGGATCTCTCAGACAATTTCTTGTTGTTATTCTTTTCATAATCTGTAGAGGCTCATTCTACCGGTGCTGGTTCTGAGTTTGGTGCTTTTTTCAAGGGGCTGGATACCAGTTTCATCCTTGAGACTAAGCATTACAAGTTAGATATTACTTACAGGGCTGGAGTTTGCTATGCCAGGGCTGTCCTACCTGGGTTTCTGGTGGGCTTTTCAGTGTCACTGTCCTCTCAGGCTTTTCAGTGTCACTGTCCTCTCAAGTTTCATCTGGAACCTTTGTATGCTTGTCTTCAGTTAGAAATACTGCAGCAGTGATTACAAAAGGTTGTAGTAAAGTTGTGTAAAATGTTAACCATAACAGTAGATGGCCTTCTCTTCAATCTTGCAGTATTTGCTCCCTGTCTCCCGCCCCCCTGTTCTACCCTCTTCTTTCGTGCACTTCTGGCTGAGCGGCTCTTCCCCCTTTTCTCCTTCTGGATATGCATGTTCTTCTTTGCCTCTAGGGGCGTACTGTTCCTCCGATGGCTTTTTTAGTTCTGAGAGTTTCCGTCTGTACATCATCTTTATGCCTCATGCCTTGTGCAGGGAGCATACGTGTGACGTATGCTGCCTTCTAAGTACTAAATGCTTTGGTATACTAGCTGGTCGTTGAGCTGTGATTGGCTGGAGATTTTTGTTTTGGATACTGCAACAATGAAGAGAAGGACATGTACTGTAATGTTAAGAACAGAAACATCTTTTTGCATCATTAGGTTTATGCAATCCTAGGGCAGCTGTGATGGTGCACTGGTTAGTGTTGCCACTTCACAGCAAAAAGTTCTTCAGTTTGATTCTCAGCTGGGGTGCCTTCTGTGCAGAGTCTGCATGTCCTCCCCGTGATCACATGGGTTCACTCCCACATTCCAAAGACATACTGCAGGTGGACTGGGCACTGTAAATTGGCCCTAGGTGTGTGTGTGTGTGTGTGTGTGTGTGTGTGTGTGTGTGTGTGTGTGTGTGTGTGTGTGTGTGTGTGTGTGTGTGTGTGTGTGTGTGTGTTGGTGTATGCACACACACCTTCTGTGGAAGGTTGGGTGCCAGGCTGACAATTCGACACTACAAAAACTCCACTTCCAATTGTTCTGTGGACAGTTGTTGTGCTGTGGCAACCCCTAACAGGTTTATGCAATCCTGTCTGTAGACTTTTTACATTCACAGCGTAGGAGGTGTACATGCACTCATGCTGAATGTTCTCAGTTGGACCCTTTGCTTTGGCTTCCAACAGGTCCATGATAACACTTTGATGGACATACATGCCAAGGGTCAGAATGTTGAACCTTATATGTCGATCCATGGGAATAACTGGGGGTCTGTATCATGTGAATGCGGTATAGAGAGATTGGGAAATTGTCCCGTTCCACATTGTAGTGTGATCTCCAAGTTAGTATACGTAATTAGCAGGGGGCTGCAAAAACATACAGTTGTGAGCCATCCTTGGGGCTTTGCAGAGTGCATCACACTATACTAAGATTTGGGGTTTGCCCCAGGATACATTTGAAATTCTGCCCACTGCATTTCACTGAGGAGCTGGAATGTCTCCCTTTTGAAGCATGCCATGTGCTTGTCTGTTGTTTTCAACAAGCTGAGGCTGCTGCTGTAATTAGAACAAGTAGTATTGAGGCTGAATGGACGGGCACTGCTCTGTATTGATATATCCAGTATTTGCACTTGTCTGTTGTTTTCAACAAGCTGAGGCTCTGCTGTAATTAGAACAAGTAGTATTGAGGCTGAATGGACGGGCACTGCTCTGTATTGATATATCCAATATTTGCACTTGTCTGTTGTAAGCTGAGGCTCTGCTGTAATTAGAACAAGTAGTATTGAGGCTGAATGGACGGGCACTGCTCTGTATTGATATATCCAGTATTTGCACTTGTCTGTTGTTTTCAACAAGCTGAGGCTGCTGCTGTAATTAGAACAAGTAGTATTGAGGCTGAATGGACGGGCACTGCTCTGTACTGATATATCCAGTATTTGCACTTGTCTGTTGTTTTCAACAAGCTGAGGCTGCTGCTGTAATTAGAACAAGTAGTATTGAGGCTGAATGGACGGCACTGCTCTGTATTGATACGTCCAGTATTTGCACTTGTCTGTTGTTTTCAACAAGCTGAGGCTGCTGCTGTAACTAGAACAAGTAGTATTGAGGCTGAATGGACGGGCACTGCTCTGTATTGATATATCCAGTATTTGCACTTGTCTGTTGTTTTCAACAAGCTGAGGCTGCTGCTGTAATTAGAACAAGTAGTATTGAGGCTGAATGGACGGGCACTGCTCTGTATTGATATATCCAGTATTTGCACTTGTCTGTTGTTTTCAACAAGCTGAGGCTGCTGCTGTAATTAGAACAAGTAGTATTGAGGCTGAATGGACGGGCACTGCTCTGTATTGATATATCCAGTATTTGCACTTGTCTGTTGTTTTCAACAAGCTGAGGCTCTGCTGTAATTAGAACACGTAGTATTGAGGCTGAATGGACGGGCACTGCTCTGTACAGATATATCCAGTATTTGCACTTGTCTGTTGTTTTCAACAAGCTGAGGCTCTACTGTAATTAGAACAAGTAGTATTGAGGCTGAATGGACGGGCACTGCTCTGTACTGATATATCCAGTATTTGCACTTGTCTGTTGTTTTCAACAAGCTGAGGCTGCTGCTGTAATTAGAACAAGTAGTATTGAGGCTGAATGGACGGGCACTGCTCTGTATTGATATATCCAGTATTTGCACTTGTCTGTTGTTTTCAACAAGCTGAGGCTCTGCTGTAATTAGAACAAGTAGTATTGAGGCTGAATGGACGGGCACTGCTCTGTATTGATATATCCAGTATTTGCACTTGTCTGTTGTAAGCTGAGGCTCTGCTGTAATTAGAACAAGTAGTATTGAGGCTGAATGGACGGGCACTGCTCTGTACTGATATATCCAGTATTTGCACTTGTCTGTTGTTTTCAACAAGCTGAGGCTCTGCTGTAATTAGAACAAGTAGTATTGAGGCTGAATGGACGGGCACTGCTCTGTATTGATATGTCCAGTATTTGCACTTGTCTGTTGTTTTCAACAAGCTGAGGCTCTGCTGTAATTAGAACAAGTAGTATTGAGGCTGAATGGACGGGCACTGCTCTGTACTGATATGTCCAGTATTTGCACTTGTCTGTTGTTTTCAACAAGCTGAGGCTCTGCTGTAATTAGAACAAGTAGTATTGAGGCTGAATGGACGGGCACTGCTCTGTACTGATATATCCAGTATTTGCACTTGTCTGTTGTTTTCAACAAGCTGAGGCTCTGCTGTAATTAGAACAAGTAGTATTGAGGATGAATGGACGGCACTGCTCTGTATTGATATGTCCAGTATTTGCACTTGTCTGTTGTTTTCAACAAGCTGAGGCTGCTGCTGTAATTAGAACAAGTAGTATTGAGGCTGAATGGACGGGCACTGCTCTGTATTGATATATCCAGTATTTGCACTTGTCTGTTGTTTTCAACAAGCTGAGGCTCTGCTGTAATTAGAACAAGTAGTATTGAGGCTGAATGGACGGGCACTGCTCTGTATTGATATGTCCAGTATTTGCACTTGTCTGTTGTTTTCAACAAGCTGAGGCTGCTGCTGTAATTAGAACAAGTAGTATTGAGGCTGAATGGACGGGCACTGCTCTGTATTGATATATCCAGTATTTGCACGTGTCTGTTGTTTTCAACAAGCTGAGGCTGCTGCTGTAATTAGAACAAGTAGTATTGAGGCTGAATGGACGGGCACTGCTCTGTACTGATATATCCAGTATTTGCACTTGTCTGTTGTTTTCAACAAGCTGAGGCTCTGCTGTAATTAGAACAAGTAGTATTGAGGCTGAATGGACGGGCACTGCTCTGTATTGATATATCCAGTATTTGCACTTGTCTGTTGTTTTCAACAAGCTGAGGCTCTGCTGTAATTAGAACAAGTAGTATTGAGGCTGAATGGACGGGCACTGCTCTGTACTGATATGTCCAGTATTTGCACTTGTCTGTTGTTTTCAACAAGCTGAGGCTCTGCTGTAATTAGAACAAGTAGTATTGAGGCTGAATGGACGGGCACTGCTCTGTACTGATATATCCAGTATTTGCACTTGTCTGTTGTTTTCAACAAGCTGAGGCTCTGCTGTAATTAGAACAAGTAGTATTGAGGATGAATGGACGGGCACTGCTCTGTATTGATATGTCCAGTATTTGCACTTGTCTGTTGTTTTCAACAAGCTGAGGCTGCTGCTGTAATTAGAACAAGTAGTATTGAGGCTGAATGGACGGGCACTGCTCTGTATTGATATATCCAGTATTTGCACTTGTCTGTTGTTTTCAACAAGCTGAGGCTCTGCTGTAATTAGAACAAGTAGTATTGAGGCTGAATGGACGGGCACTGCTCTGTATTGATATGTCCAGTATTTGCACTTGTCTGTTGTTTTCAACAAGCTGAGGCTGCTGCTGTAATTAGAACAAGTAGTATTGAGGCTGAATGGACGGGCACTGCTCTGTATTGATATATCCAGTATTTGCACTTGTCTGTTGTTTTCAACAAGCTGAGGCTGCTGCTGTAATTAGAACAAGTAGTATTGAGGCTGAATGGACGGGCACTGCTCTGTACTGATATATCCAGTATTTGCACTTGTCTGTTGTTTTCAACAAGCTGAGGCTCTGCTGTAATTAGAACAAGTAGTATTGAGGCTGAATGGACGGCACTGCTCTGTATTGATATATCCAGTATTTGCACTTGTCTGTTGTTTTCAACAAGCTGAGGCTCTGCTGTAATTAGAACAAGTAGTATTGAGGCTGAATGGACGGGCACTGCTCTGTATTGATATATCCAGTATTTGCACTTGTCTGTTGTAAGCTGAGGCTCTGCTGTAATTAGAACAAGTAGTATTGAGGCTGAATGGACGGGCACTGCTCTGTATTGATATATCCAGTATTTGCACTTGTCTGTTGTTTTCAACAAGCTGAGGCTCTGCTGTAATTAGAACAAGTAGTATTGAGGTTGAATGGACGGGCACTGCTCTGTATTGATATGTCCAGTATTTGCACTTGTCTGTTGTTTTCAACAAGCTGAGGCTGCTGCTGTAATTAGAACAAGTAGTATTGAGGCTGAATGGACGGGCACTGCTCTGTATTGATATATCCAGTATTTGCACTTGTCTGTTGTTTTCAACAAGCTGAGGCTGCTGCTGTAATTAGAACAAGTAGTATTGAGGCTGAATGGACGGGCACTGCTCTGTACTGATATATCCAGTATTTGCACTTGTCTGTTGTTTTCAACAAGCTGAGGCTGCTGCTGTAATTAGAACAAGTAGTATTGAGGCTGAATGGACGGGCACTGCTCTGTATTGATATGTCCAGTATTTGCACTTGTCTGTTGTTTTCAACAAGCTGAGGCTGCTGCTGTAA
This sequence comes from Protopterus annectens, assembly GCF_019279795.1. Classification (NCBI taxonomy): domain Eukaryota; kingdom Metazoa; phylum Chordata; order Ceratodontiformes; family Protopteridae; genus Protopterus; species Protopterus annectens. The sequence goes on from NC_056744.1 coordinate 309,184,848, forward strand.
CTAGAACAAGTAGTATTGAGGCTGAATGGACGGGCACTGCTCTGTATTGATATATCCAGTATTTGCACTTGTCTGTTGTTTTCAACAAGCTGAGGCTGCTGCTGTAATTAGAACAAGTAGTATTGAGGCTGAATGGACGGGCACTGCTCTGTATTGATATATCCAGTATTTGCACTTGTCTGTTGTTTTCAACAAGCTGAGGCTGCTGCTGTAATTAGAACAAGTAGTATTGAGGCTGAATGGACGGGCACTGCTCTGTACTGATATATCCAGTATTTGCACTTGTCTGTTGTTTTCAACAAGCTGAGGCTCTGCTGTAATTAGAACAAGTAGTATTGAGGCTGAATGGATGGGCACTGCTCTGTACTGATATATCCAGTATTTGCACTTGTCTGTTGTTTTCAACAAGCTGAGGCTCTGCTGTAATTAGAACAAGTAGTATTGAGGCTGAATGGACGGTCACTGCTCTGTACTGATATATCCAGTATTTGCACTTGTATGTTGTTTTCAACAAGCTGAGGCTGCTGCTGTAATTAGAACAAGTAGTATTGAGGCTGAATGGACGGGCACTGCTCTGTATTGATATATCCAGTATTTGCACTTGTCTGTTGTAAGCTGAGGCTCTGCTGTAATTAGAACAAGTAGTATTGAGGCTGAATGGACGGGCACTGCTCTGTACTGATATATCCAGTATTTGCACTTGTCTGTTGTTTTCAACAAGCTGAGGCTCTGCTGTAATTAGAACAAGTAGTATTGAGGCTGAATGGACGGGCACTGCTCTGTATTGATATATCCAGTATTTGCACTTGTCTGTTGTTTTCAACAAGCTGAGGCTGCTGCTGTAATTAGAACAAGTAGTATTGAGGCTGAATGGACGGGCACTGCTCTGTATTGATATGTCCAGTATTTGCACTTGTCTGTTGTTTTCAACAAGCTGAGGCTCTGCTGTAATTAGAACAAGTAGTATTGAGGCTGAATGGACGGGCACTGCTCTGTATTGATATGTCCAGTATTTGCACTTGTCTGTTGTTTTCAACAAGCTGAGGCTACTGCTGTAATTAGAACAAGTAGTATTGAGGCTGAATGGACGGGCACTGCTCTGTATTGATATGTCCAGTATTTGCACTTGTCTGTTGTTTACAACAAGCTGAGGCTGCTGCTGTAATTAGAACAAGTAGTATTGAGGCTGAATGGACGGGCACTGCTCTGTATTGATATGTCCAGTATTTGCACTTGTCTGTTGTTTACAACAAGCTGAGGCTGCTGCTGTAATTAGAACAAGTAGTATTGAGGCTGAATGGACGGGCACTGCTCTGTACTGATATGTCCAGTATTTGCACTTGTCTGTTGTTTTCAACAAGCTGAGGCTCTGCTGTAATTAGAACAAGTAGTATTGAGGCTGAATGGACGGGCACTGCTCTGTATTGATGTGTCCAGTATTTGCACTTGTCTGTTGTAAGCTGAGGCTCTGCTGTAATTAGAACAAGTAGTATTGAGGCTGAATGGACGGGCACTGCTCTGTATTGATATATCCAGTATTTGCACTTGTCTGTTGTAAGCTGAGGCTCTGCTGTAATTAGAACAAGTAGTATTGAGGCTGAATGGACGGGCACTGCTCTGTACTGATATGTCCAGTATTTGCACTTGTCTGTTGTTTTCAACAAGCTGAGGCTGCTGCTGTAATTAGAACAAGTAGTATTGAGGCTGAATGGACGGGCACTGCTCTGTATTGATGTGTCCAGTATTTGCACTTGTCTGTTGTAAGCTGAGGCTCTGCTGTAATTAGAACAAGTAGTATTGAGGCTGAATGGACGGGCACTGCTCTGTATTGATATATCCAGTATTTGCACTTGTCTGTTGTAAGCTGAGGCTCTGCTGTAATTAGAACAAGTAGTATTGAGGCTGAATGGACGGGCACTGCTCTGTACTGATATGTCCAGTATTTGCACTTGTCTGTTGTTTTCAACAAGCTGAGGCTGCTGCTGTAATTAGAACAAGTAGTATTGAGGCTGAATGGATGGGCACTGCTCTGTACTGATATGTCCAGTATTTGCACTTGTCTGTTGTAAGCTGAGGCTGCTGCTGTAATTAGAACAAGTAGTATTGAGGCTGAATGGACGGGCACTGCTCTGTACTGATATATCCAGTATTTGCACTTGTCTGTTGTTTTCAACAAGCTGAGGCTCTGCTGTAATTAGAACAAGTAGTATTGAGGATGAATGGACGGGCACTGCTCTGTATTGATATGTCCAGTATTTGCACTTGTCTGTTGTTTTCAACAAGCTGAGGCTGCTGCTGTAATTAGAACAAGTAGTATTGAGGCTGAATGGACGGGCACTGCTCTGTATTGATATATCCAGTATTTGCACTTGTCTGTTGTTTTCAACAAGCTGAGGCTCTGCTGTAATTAGAACAAGTAGTATTGAGGCTGAATGGACGGGCACTGCTCTGTATTGATATGTCCAGTATTTGCACTTGTCTGTTGTTTTCAACAAGCTGAGGCTGCTGCTGTAATTAGAACAAGTAGTATTGAGGCTGAATGGACGGGCACTGCTCTGTATTGATATATCCAGTATTTGCACTTGTCTGTTGTTTTCAACAAGCTGAGGCTGCTGCTGTAATTAGAACAAGTAGTATTGAGGCTGAATGGACGGGCACTGCTCTGTACTGATATATCCAGTATTTGCACTTGTCTGTTGTTTTCCACAAGCTGAGGCTCTGCTGTAATTAGAACAAGTAGTATTGAGGCTGAATGGACGGGCACTGCTCTGTATTGATATATCCAGTATTTGCACTTGTCTGTTGTTTTCAACAAGCTGAGGCTGCTGCTGTAATTAGAACAAGTAGTATTGAGGCTGAATGGACGGGCACTGCTCTGTATTGATATATCCAGTATTTGCACTTGTCTGTTGTTTTCAACAAGCTGAGGCTCTGCTGTAATTAGAACAAGTAGTATTGAGGCTGAATGGACGGGCACTGCTCTGTATTGATATGTCCAGTATTTGCACTTGTCTGTTGTTTTCAACAAGCTGAGGCTGCTGCTGTAATTAGAACAAGTAGTATTGAGGCTGAATGGATGGGCACTGCTCTGTATTGATATATCCAGTATTTGCACTTGTCTGTTGTTTTCAACAAGCTGAGGCTGCTGCTGTAATTAGAACAAGTAGTATTGAGGCTGAATGGACGGGCACTGCTCTGTACTGATATATCCAGTATTTGCACTTGTTTGTTGTTTTCAACAAGCTGAGGCTCTGCTGTAATTAGAACAAGTAGTATTGAGGCTGAATGGACGGGCACTGCTCTGTATTGATATATCCAGTATTTGCACTTGTCTGTTGTTTTCAACAAGCTGAGGCTGCTGCTGTAATTAGAACAAGTAGTATTGAGGCTGAATGGACGGGCACTGCTCTGTATTGATATATCCAGTATTTGCACTTGTCTGTTGTTTTCAACAAGCTGAGGCTCTGCTGTAATTAGAACAAGTAGTATTGAGGCTGAATGGACGGGCACTGCTCTGTATTGATATGTCCAGTATTTGCACTTGTCTGTTGTTTTCAACAAGCTGAGGCTGCTGCTGTAATTAGAACAAGTAGTATTGAGGCTGAATGGACGGGCACTGCTCTGTATTGATATATCCAGTATTTGCACTTGTCTGTTGTTTTCAACAAGCTGAGGCTCTGCTGTAATTAGAACAAGTAGTATTGAGGCTGAATGGACGGGCACTGCTCTGTATTGATATGTCCAGTATTTGCACTTGTCTGTTGTTTTCAACAAGCTGAGGCTGCTGCTGTAATTAGAACAAGTAGTATTGAGGCTGAATGGACGGGCACTGCTCTGTATTGATATATCCAGTATTTGCACTTGTCTGTTGTAAGCTGAGGCTCTGCTGTAATTAGAACAAGTAGTATTGAGGCTGAATGGACGGGCACTGCTCTGTATTGATATGTCCAGTATTTGCACTTGTCTGTTGTTTTCAACAAGCTGAGGCTCTGCTGTAATTAGAACAAGTAGTATTGAGGCTGAATGGACGGGCACTGATCTGTATTGATGTGTCCAGTATTTGCACTTGTCTGTTGTAAGCTGAGGCTCTGCTGTAATTAGAACAAGTAGTATTGAGGCTGAATGGACGGGCACTGCTCTGTACTGATATGTCCAGTATTTGCACTTGTCTGTTGTAAGCTGAGGCTCTGCTGTAATTAGAACAAGTAGTATTGAGGCTGAATGGACGGGCACTGCTCTGTATTGATATATCCAGTATTTGCACTTGTCTGTTGTAAGCTGAGGCTCTGCTGTAATTAGAACAAGTAGTATTGAGGCTGAATGGACGGGCACTGCTCTGTATTGATATATCCAGGCTGTAATTAGAACAAGTAGTATTGAGGCTGAATGGACGGGCACTGCTCTGTATTGATATATCCAGGCTGTAATTAGAACAAGTAGTATTGAGGCTGAATGGACGGGCACTGCTCTGTATTGATGTGTCCGGTATTTGCACTTGTCTGTTGTTTTCAACAAGCTGAGGCTCTGCTGTAATTAGAACAAGTAGTATTGAGGCTGAATGGACGGGCACTGCTCTGTATTGATATATCCAGTATTTGCACTTGTCTGTTGTTTTCAACAAGCTGAGGCTCTGCTGTAATTAGAACAAGTAGTATTGAGGCTGAATGGACGGGCACTGCTCTGTACTGATATGTCCAGTATTTGCACTTGTCTGTTGTTTTCAACAAGCTGAGGCTCTGCTGTAATTAGAACAAGTAGTATTGAGGCTGAATGGACGGGCACTGCTCTGTACTGATATGTCCAGTATTTGCACTTGTCTGTTGTTTTCAACAAGCTGAGGCTGCTGCTGTAATTAGAACAAGTAGTATTGAGGCTGAATGGACGGGCACTGCTCTGTATTGATATGTCCAGTATTTGCACTTGTCTGTTGTTTTCAACAAGCTGAGGCTCTGCTGTAATTAGAACAAGTAGTATTGAGGCTGAATGGACGGGCACTGCTCTGTACTGATATGTCCAGTATTTGCACTTGTCTGTTGTTTTCAACAAGCTGAGGCTCTGCTGTAATTAGAACAAGTAGTATTGAGGCTGAATGGACGGGCACTGCTCTGTACTGATATGTCCAGTATTTGCACTTGTCTGTTGTTTTCAACAAGCTGAGGCTGCTGCTGTAATTAGAACAAGTAGTATTGAGGCTGAATGGACGGGCACTGCTCTGTACTGATATGTCCAGTATTTGCACTTGTCTGTTGTTTTCAACAAGCTGAGGCTGCTGCTGTAATTAGAACAAGTAGTATTGAGGCTGAATGGACGGGCACTGCTCTGTATTGATATATCCAGTATTTGCACTTGTCTGTTGTTTTCAACAAGCTGAGGCTCTGCTGTAATTAGAACTAGTAGTATTGAGGCTGAATGGACGGGCACTGCTCTGTACTGATATGTCCAGTATTTGCACTTGTCTGTTGTTTTCAACAAGCTGAGGCTCTACTGTAATTAGAACAAGTAGTATTGAGGCTGAATGGATGGGCACTGCTCTGTACTGATATGTCCAGTATTTGCACTTGTCTGTTGTTTTCAACAAGCTGAGGCTCTGCTGTAATTAGAACAAGTAGTATTGAGGCTGAATGGACGGGCACTGCTCTGTACTGATATGTCCAGTATTTGCACTTGTCTGTTGTTTTCAACAAGCTGAGGCTCTACTGTAATTAGAACAAGTAGTATTGAGGCTGAATGGACGGCACTGCTCTGTACTGATATGTCCAGTATTTGCACTTGTCTGTTGTTTTCAACAAGCTGAGGCTGCTGCTGTAATTAGAACAAGTAGTATTGAGGCTGAATGGACGGGCACTGCTCTGTACTGATATGTCCAGTATTTGCACTTGTCTGTTGTTTTCAACAAGCTGAGGCTCTACTGTAATTAGAACAAGTAGTATTGAGGCTGAATGGACGGGCACTGCTCTGTACTGATATGTCCAGTATTTGCACTTGTCTGTTGTTTTCAACAAGCTGAGGCTCTGCTGTAATTAGAACAAGTAGTATTGAGGCTGAATGGACGGGCACTGCTCTGTACTGATATGTCCAGTATTTGCACTTGTCTGTTGTTTTCAACAAGCTGAGGCTCTACTGTAATTAGAACAAGTAGTATTGAGGCTGAATGGACGGGCACTGCTCTGTATTGATGTGTCCAGTATTTGCACTTGTCTGTTGTAAGCTGAGGCTCTGCTGTAATTAGAACAAGTAGTATTGAGGCTGAATGGACGGGCACTGCTCTGTACTGATATGTTCAGTATTTGCATGCTTCTTCTTTCTGTATTTGCCTTTGTGTTCGGAGGTGTTTTTGAGGCATTTGGTTAATTACATGTTCACACTGTAAACAACCCCATCACCTGCACAGTATGCATATGGCAGCTTGTCTGTTTTTCCTTTGGAGTTCTCTAAAGGGAATTACTAGTTATTTCAGTTCTTTTTGATCCCAGAAAACAGTACTTCACATTGATTCTTGACTTCAGGGAATTCAGCTCCTACTGTACAAAAATAAAGACTTCCAATGATGCAAACCGTTCATGTCGCAAAACTTGTTTTGTGTTCTAGATAAAGAAAATTTTTACTTTCGCATCCTTGTTTACTTGCTGGTTTGTAACACTCAAGGTTCTAACGCCAAACCCACACTTCAGCTTATATGTTGTATTACACTTTGTGCCATTAATGGTTATAGGGTGTTACTCTGTGATGACATCCTTCTCTGTTACTGTACCTCAGCAAGTACTTGCTAACACTGAGGATGTTGCATTCTGCCAGCTGGATTGAATCCTTGTGTTGCTGTGATGTAACTGTACACATCCTCAGGTTGTACTTAGAGCCTTCATAATCTGCACCTTTCTTTGACCTGGCCTTACTTCCTCTTCAGATAAGTTTCCTATTGTAGGTGAGAACACAAACTGCTCACTTGCACCAAATCTCTTTCTTTCCAACTGAAGACTGTACCTTAACACTGCGTTAATCACTGCCATTCTGTTGGTTCACCAGTGTTTTAGGGTCACATAATGGTTGCTGAAGACATAAGGTGACCAGAGTGTTGGTACCCTGGAGGGAGCAGTCAGGGCCACATTCTTGAGTGAGGAAAGAGCTCAGCTTATGAAGACACCACTCAGATGTAGAATCCATTTTTCTTTCATGCATTCTAGGTGGAGACAAAAAGAAAACAAACATTGGTCAGGTAGTGGTGCTGTCCGTCATGGGCAGGTAGTAGTGCTGTCCGTCATGGGCAGGCAATGGTGCTGTCCATCAGAACTTGCTAGTGCATTGAGAACTGGGTAGATGTTCTTCGTGTTTCACTGTTGCAGTCATTACATTTGGGTAATCTGCTGGCAGGTTGTCCTCAGTCGGCCTGATTAACAAAGTATTGGGCCCTGCGTCGGTTGCTGTCCCTTCTTCCATGACGTCAGGTCATCAGGGGTATAAAACATGCAGCCGATACTATTACATCAGTCTTTCTTGCCGTGCGGTGCCCGATGCAGAAGCAGTTCACAAGTGCTGGTCGGCCGACTCCTGAAATTTTCGTTTTCGAGTTTCAAAACCAAAGTCTTCAACTAAAAGCTAAGTACCCCATTGGGGAAACTTTTTCTTGCTCCTTACCAATGTCAGTAAAAGTTAATAATTGCATTACTTGTGGGAAGCAAATACCTCACAAGGATTTTCATTTGTACTGTATTCCTTGCCTAGGCCCTGACCACAAAGTGCCTTGCTGTCGGTTTTGTGCTAAATTTAATCAACGCACGATTAAACGTCGGTATATTTTTGCTTCTAAATATTTTAGCTCATGATTTAATTATCCATAAATGTCGTTGGTTAGCAATCAGACTACCGGAATACCTAAAAAACGCAAAGAAAAAGACAGAGACAGACCGTCGAGGTCCAAAACTGACAACGACACTTCTCTTAAGCCTGTCGCCAGTTCGCCGGTACTCATTGAGGCGCTTTCGCAGCCCCTGATACTTGCTACTTCTGATTCGCAGGCCTCTACTGAGACCCATTCGGAGTCCGGTATGCCGCTAGATGCTTCAATTATGGAACCCGCGGATGTCTCTACCTTAGATGGGTCCGGAGCCGCTGTGCAGGCACCGCCTTCTGAGGGTGTTTTCAGGTCTACAGATTTGTATATTAGACCGACGCCATCTTCAAAACTAAGGCCAAAATCTAAATCTATGTCTAAAAAAACGATGCCTGGGCCACATGTGCAGGCCCCTATGCCTAAAAAACAAATGATCAAAATGGCTGAAGATTTAATTACTGTGATCAGGGCTAGCCAACCCCTTCCTTCTAAGAGGCCCAGACAAGACATTGATTATGAATCTTCTGAACAGGATTCTATTTCTTCTGACTCTTCTAATGAACAGGATTTGTCTATTCCTACTTATGAGGTTTCTGATGCAGAAGATTCCATTCCTTCTGCTTCTCCCCCTGAGGTTTTTCTTTTGGGGAAACGTTACATACCTTAAGGGAACATTTCCACTGGGAAAGTCAGGATTTCTCTGAATCTAAAAAGAGACTTAGGGATTTTCTTCTTCTTCCTCAGCATAGGCCTTTGGCTGTGCCTCCTGTTCTAGACATTGTTGATGATGTTTTTTCAGAATTTAGTATGACTCCTGATTCTCTGCCAATGGCTCCTTGTAAGCCAGACCGATACTACAGGGTTCCTGACTCCCACAAATTCCTTTTCAAAAATCCTATTCCTGATCCTGAAACAATTTCTCAGGGTCCCAAAGGCATTAAGGCCTCTACTGCTAAAAAGTCCTACCCCTTCTGATAGAGATTCCAGGGCACTGGATAGATGGGGTAAGAAGGTTTACATGTCTGCAGCCTTGGCAATCAGGGCTTTAAACTGTCAATTTCATATGCTGAAATATCAACAGCATATCATGGGATTACTTAAACAGAAAATGATGTTAATCTCTGACTGTGTGGAAAATAAAGATTTGCAGGATTTATTACATTCAGCAGAACAAGTTGGAAAACATACTTTGCAATGTGGTTTTGATTCCTTGGAGGAAGCTACTGTAACTGGATCTGTGCTAAGAAGGCATGCTTGGCTCAAAGAGCAAACTCTGTCTGACCATGTTAAAGCAAAATTGTTGGATGCTCCTTTACAACAAGACCATCTCTTTGGTAATAAGGCTGAAAAAGTGTTAAAAAAGATGGAAGATAAAGCTAAATCTATGCAAACTGTGAAAGATTTCTTACAAGGGCAAACGCCAAGATTTAGTAGGCACTGGCTTACTAAGAACTGGTCCTTTCCGGTCCCCTCGAGAGCCGCTCAAGTCAAATCAAGACATTCCAAAGGCTCCAGGTTTCAGTCACAAGGAACTTTTAGAACAAAACAATGGGGTGCCTCCACCTCCAAATCTGAAAACAACAAGGCATCTCCCTATGGTAAACAGTCTCAATGCCTTCCCTCTACAATCACCAAGCACTTACCTTTTAGCCACCCCTTTGGGGGGAAAACTGGCACTTCATGCACGAAACTGGCAACTTATTACCCAGGACAAATGGGTTTTAAATATAGTATCCCAAGGTTACAAATTTCATTTCCACATGTTGCCAATCCCAAACGGATGGCCAGATCTGCCCCCAAATCAGTGGGCAGAGGCCCAGAAACAAGTTCTGCCCCTCATGAACATGGGGGCTATTCAGCCAGTACCAGAAGAGGAAAGGGACAAGGTTTCTATTCAAGACTTTTCCTGGTACCCAGAAAAGACAAATCATGGTGTCCAATTCTGGACTTAATTCACTGTAAACACATTTCTGGACATTCCAAAATTCAAGATGCTGACTCTTCGACAGTTACTACCCATGCTAGGCAAAGATGCCTGGCTGGTAACTCTAGACTTAAAAGAGGCCTACCTGCATATCCCAATCAGGGAGTCTTGCAGAAGATACCTCCACTTCAAAGCAGGCTACTTGCATTACCAGTTCTCTGCACTGCCCTTTGGCTTATCTACTGCGCCCAGGGTCTTCACAAAGTGCCTGGCACCAGTAATTGCATTTTGCAGGCAAAGAAATATTCAAATATATCCATACCTGGACGATTGTCTAATTCAGGCAGAAAACAAGGACATTCTTCTAAAGCATCTGACGTTTGTAAAAAGGGTTCTAACTTGTGTAGGGTACACCATAAACGAAAAGAAATCACAACTGGTACCCTCTCAAAAAATTACATTCCTGGGTGCAAGCTTAAATACAACTGCCCAGATGACTTACCTTACGCCAGAAAAGCAAATTCAATTGGTGACTTACTTCAAACAGGTGGCCACAAAAACCCTGTTATCTGCAAGACAAATTCTGCAAGCCATGGGGTTCATGGCATCCTGCATTCTTCTAATTCCATATGCAAGACTGCATATGAGGAAACTTCAGTGGTACTTAAAAAGTATATTGAGTCAACATTGTCACAGCCTGGAAACAATGATTCCTATTATACCTTGCCTGCAACTAGAGTTCCTATGGTGGGCAGAGACCTGCCACCAAAACAAGGGACTGCCATTCACTCCACCCCCTGCAGCTCAGACCCTAACTATAGATGCATCAGACTATGTTTGGGGGGCTCATCTAGCAGGAAAGTGCATTCAGGGCAAATGGAGCTCAAATCAAATGCACCTGCATATCAATCAGAAAGAGATGCTAGCTGTACAGAATGCACTGACAGCCTTCAAGGACTACATTCATCCAGGACAACTAATGATAAAGACAGACAACACCACAGTTATATGGTACATAAACAAGCAGGGGGGTACACATTCCTACCCCCTTTGCAGACTAGCCATGGCATTGTGGAACACCACCTTGACCGATCAAATACAACTACAAGCTCAATTCCTGCCAGGAAAGCTAAATGCTCTGGCAGACGAATGAAGCAGAAATCTTATGGACCCACATGAATGGAAACTGGAACCACAAGTTTTCAACATGTTGACACGCAAATGGGGGAGCCCAGACATAGATCTTTTTGCCTGACCCCAGAACTATCAGTTGGACAAATTCTGCATAAGAATTCATCACAAAAAAGCTTGGAAAGTGGATGCTCTATCATTCAGCTGGAAAAACCTATCAGTCTATGCTTTTCCCCCTCTGCCTCTGCTCTCCAAAGTTCTACTAAAAGTCAGACAGGACAAGCCAAAAATGATTCTGATTGCTCCAGACTGGCCTCTCCAACACTGGTACCCACTCCTGCGCAATGTGTCACACCTTCCTCCATGGCATCTGCCTCAGACACCTTACCTACCGTCTCAGCAGAACTACCAAATTCTGCACACTCCGCTCCAAACTTTGAATCTTGCAGCGTGGCTAATCAACTAATTTCACCCTTGGCATCCCTCAGCAAACCTGTGATGGATGTCATTTTGGAGGCTAGAAGGCCTAGTACTAGAAAATCTTATGCTGCCAAATGGAAGAGATTCTGTGCCTGGAACCAATCACAAGGAATAAGCACAGCAATGCCCCGTATTCCTCAGATTCTGCAATATTTAACTGAGATGCTTCACAAGGGCCTATCTTTTTCTTCCATAAAAATCCATGCCTCTGCCATTTCAGCTCATTACAACACAGAGCCTCCCCTCTTCTCTCATCCTCTGCTAAAGCAGTGTCTCAGAGGGGCCAAAGATTTAAGACCTCCCAGGAGAGCACCAACTCCTGCATGGGACCTCAATTTTGTTTTGAAAAACTCACTCTCTCACCTTTTGAGCCAGCTGCTACTGCAGACCTAAAATTTCTCTCCTGGAAAACAGCTTTCCTTTTACCAGTCACTTCAGCTAGAAGGATTTCAGAATTACAGGCTCTTATGGCAGTGGAACCTTTCATTATTTTTCATCCGGACAGGGTGGCTCTCTGGACCAATCCATCTTTCATGCCTAAGGTGGTATCCACTGTGGCTCTTAATCTGATCATTCATCTGCCAACTTTCTTTCCCAATCCACAGAACAAGGGTGAGCGGATTCTGCATTCATTGGATGTACACAGACAACTTAGATTCTAGGTGTGCTTATAAAGGGCATTAGTTTTTTTGTGGTGTTTTATCTCACTAAGATGTTCTGATATCCTAAATTTCAAAGGTCTGGAAGTTTGACCTATGTAGAAAGCTGAACAGCTACATTTAGCCAAGTAAATCACCCAATCGGAAGTACAATTGGCAAAAAGTCTAATGTCAAAGACTTGAGGGGTGTTCTGACTGCTAAAGCTTCTGGTTTTCAGTAGCCTGGAACAATGGACACAATGGCCACAAGGATGGCAACCAATTAGGGGCTCACCTGACAAAGTGGTTTGAATTGATTTAGTATTGGGTGACTGCCCATGTCTGACATGGTTGAAAAATGCAGCAAGATTTTTGCCTTTACGAAGTGAGAAAAGACATCTGTCACCCACCAATTCCCTCAGTCTGGTATCACATGTCAAAATATTCCAATGTTGAACAATATTCATTAATGCCTTAGTATTGCGTCCATAGGTGGTGATTAATCTAGGTGGCCCACCTCCTCTGTCACCCTTTTCTTTATAGAGAAGAAGGTTAGATAAAATACCACAAAGAAACTAATGCCCTTTATAAGCACACCCTGTCGCACAAAAATGCATATTTCACTTTTACTATTATTGATAAAATTATGAGACCCAGGAATAACAAATTGGGTTGGCACGATCTGTTGAACACTATGGAGGAAAAATGGATTGTTAAATTAGGAGGTCTCTTTAAACCAGGGCTTAATGAGCATCTTTTCTTTTTGTATTTAAGTATTTCTTAATTTGTTACTTTTTCGCACTGATGAAGGCGTATTCATTAAGAATACTTTAATAAAGTATTTTCTGGTGCCGTTGTATGCTGGTCTCTCTATTCTTTTTTGGAATGCCTTTCTTCCTGGTGCACCACTTTCCTTCCACATTCCAAAGATGTACCTGGAGCCTTTCTCCCTGGGCCTCCACTGAAAATGTGCTCTGTCCCAGTCGGACTTTCGCAGTAAACAAATGTTCATAAAATAAAGTGAAAGACGTGCGTCATGGCTAGCCAGAGCCTGGGATTTTAAACACTTTTTGTCACGAGTCCACAGTACTATCAGGCTTCTTTCCATAAGCAGAAGCATCTGAATCAGGTTGTGTAAGACATCTTTGTAATGACTGCAGCAGTGAAGACACTCGAACATCTACATTTATGATAGGTACAAAACTGTACTTTCCTTTTCATGTTGGCTGACCACTGCACCGGATGACCTGCTGATCTTTTGCTGTTTGTGTGATCAGAATGTATAGTTTGTTTTAGTCGTGCACTTCCAGTTGAAGTGAAGATTCAGTGTAGCCAGCTTTTGCTAGAATCTCCTGTGCGGGATCTTCTATATGAAACTTCAAAAAAAACTAAGCTCTTACTTGGGATCTTGGCTTAATCCTGGAAGAATTCTCCCTACCAGTGTTTGAGGAGGAGTGCTGGATCCTTTTTTCTGCGTATAGTGCCATTTTAGCATCATTTTGAAAGTTATTAAGCTGGCTGCACCCTTCATAATTACTGAGTTTTAGGATGTTAGCTGAGATCTGGAACCCTGAGTGAATGTTGTGAAAGCCTGGCACATTCACTGTTGTTGACATCATACCTGTTAATTGACAAAGTGAAAGGCTTTTTACACATGAGAGATGTAGGGTTGCGTGTAATACATGGAAATGGTTAATTGTGGTAAAAGGTAACAAATGATCCTCATCTTGCTTTCACTGTTGTTTTAGTACCATTTTGGGATTTCCTGCTTTGGAATCCCTCAGCCAAACCAAATAGAGATTTCCCCATCCTCTTGGCCCAGCAGTCACACTTTTCACCGATGTCAGAGTATGAGAGTTACCAGCTGGTACCATTTCTTCAGTTCTTTCTTGCCATCAGAGCATGATACGCCTTTGTATAATTTTTGGTTAGTTCAAAGCTAAAGACAGAACTGCTAAAGCAAAGTACCCTGTTTGAAGAATTATTTTTAGATTTCACTCTACAATAATTCTTGTTAGATGCCTGTTGCTAAGACTGGTGTTTGCTTACAGTGTAGGAAGCAGATCCTTCGTTCATATTTTCATTCTCTCTCTTTCTGCCTGGCCTGGAGCATAATGTGCCCCACTGTCCCCCATGTGCTTATCTCATTTCTAGGATAGTTAAGCACAGGGCTGAGTTGCTATAAGGTTGAGAGGGTCAGTGCCCCTTGTGCACCATGGCATCCACAGGTCATGCTGAATCAGAACTTTATCAAAAAAGGAAGAAAGAGTGCCAAATAGTCCGCGCAGGATTGTTATTGTCTTAGGGAGTGAGAAATGTTCACAGTCCCCTGTGATGACTCAGGGTGCAGCCGAATCATCTGCAGTCACGCTTTTAGAGATTTCCATCCCATTAGCTCCCTCAACATCCACAAAGGCCAAAAGCAGTTAGGGTGCTGGTTGGGTCTGAAGTTGCTGCACAGATTCTGGCTTCTGACACCAGAGCTAGATTTACTGATGGGGAGTATAGTTTGTTTCATAGGTAGGTACTAGGCTATCGGCCCAAGGGCCTTATTAAGCCTAGCCAAAAAGGTTCCCTGGCTTTCGCCACCCAAGAAATTTATTTTCCTGTGCCCCTGTTGAGCAGAGCTACAGAAGTGATCCCGGGGTGAATTTCCTATTTCACATCCACTCATCAAGATTTTTCTTGAAGAGTGCTAATGAGGAGCTCTGTTTGATATAGATGGGTAGCTTGTTCCCGAGTATGGGAAGTCTCTGGGACAGGAATCTGTCTCTCCAGCATGTTCTGCTTGTTGTGGTGACCAGGTTTAAGTCCCTAGAGCATGTAGCTCAGAGGGATTGAGATTTCTTTAGGTGGAGCATGTCCAGCAGCTCTGGGTTGGACATAGCTTTGTGTGTTAGGCAGAGATCACCTCGGAGTAGGTGATATGCAATGGAGTAAAGCTGGAGTTTTTTTGAGACTGTCAGCGTAGGGCAACTGTTTGAGGCTGGTAATCCTCTTTGTGAGGTATTTCTGTGGCCTTTCCAATTGTTGTAGATGTCTTGTGAGGTACATACCAAAAGCGGCATTGTACTCTATAATGGGTCTAATGAGTGACGAGTAGAGGGGAACAGTGACCTCTTTTTTTGCCTAGATGAGAACCCTGTTGTGATGAGGTGTGTCACATAGAAGGATTTCCTGACTACTGTGGTGATGTGATTGTCAAAGGACTACTGTCTGCCTGTGTTCCAAGGTCTCTAATCACACTTTCAGTGTTAAGTAGACTGCAGCCTATGTAGTAGTTCATAGGCACAGAGTTTTTCCAAAGGGGATGACCATGCATTTTTTGGCGTTGAACTTGAGGCCATGGCTCTGACACCAGGCATCTGTCTCAGTGAGGCCATTTTGTAGGATGTCCACATCGTTTGGGGATTTGATTATGGCTCCTAGTTTGCAGTATTCTGTGAACTTCATTAACCAGAGACCTTCTGTGTTAGCCTTTACTTCAGAGAAGTAGATAGCAAACAGGAGAGGACCCAGGACTGAACCCTGTGATACTCCACTTGTCACTGGTTTGAGGTCGGATTTGGAGCTGCAGCTTTCACAGTGTGGGTTCTGTCAGTGAGCCAGTTGACAACCCATCTTGTGATGTAAGGATTTGTACTCAGTTTAGTGAGTTTATCTATAATTCCAGAGTGGGGATGGTGTCAAAAGCCTTGGCGAGGTCAAGATTGGCTGTGTGAACCTCCTTACCCTCGTCTATGGCTTTGGTGACTGCTTCAGAGAAATCTGTCAGGTTTAGGAGACATGATCTGCCTTTTCCAGACCCAAACTGCGTGGGATCCAGAGTTTGGAGGTTACCAATGTCATTGTTTATAAGTTCCATGATGATACGTTCCATGGCCTTGCAGACCAGGCTCATCAGATTTGTAGGGCGATAGTTCCCGGGGTCTGTGGTGGCTCGCCCTTTGTGGAGTGGGATAACTGTTGCTGTGCGCCATTCAGTGGGCACAAAGCCTGAGGTGAGGCTATGATTGAACATGGTACTTAGGTGGGGAGCCAGTTTGTTGTGGATTTCATGTAAAACGCACCCTGGGATATTGTCCAGTCCCATGGATGCTGTGTTCTTGGCTTTAGAGAGTACGGTGTTTACCTGCGTAGTTGTGATTACAGGGACTCTACATTCTTCCGGTATATATATGGGCCCATTAGGGGGTTAAAGGGGGTAAAATTAGCACTGAACCTATCTGCCAGGATGTTGGCAATATCCGTTGGTTCTGTAAATTTTGTGCCAGTGTGCTGTAACTCATAGCAGATCTGGGTGTTGCCATTGAGATTCTTGATGTAGCTATAGAGTGCTTTGTGGTTGTCCTTAGAATTAGTGGTGATTTTGTTTTCACAACTATCTTTGGAGGATTTTATGAGGGATCTCAGCTTCTTGCTGAGGCTGACTAGGGAGCTCCTCCAATCGTAATATTTTACTCTCTTTTGCAACAGCTTGCTTCTTCTGTTGTAGAGTGTGTTTATGGCAGGGGACCACCAGATTGGCTTCCTTTTTTTGGAGGATAGTATCTTGATCTTTTAGGGATAGCTCTATCCATGCACTCGTGTAAGTGCTTATAGAGTGCATTTGTGTAGGATTCGACAGTCGTGACTGTATTGTCCACCTGCATGGGTGTCGTGAAGTTTGCCACTTCTGTCACATGAAGCTGGCTTTGGAGAAATTTTTTTACAGTGGTTTCCTTAATGGGGGGTGGGGGCGGGATGTGAATATCTAAGGCGATTAGCTTATGGTCGCATCTGACCAACGATGAGTTGACCTCAGGTGTGGAACACTGGTCACTCATGTTGGTAATGACTAGGTCTAGGATATTGTTGTCCCTGGTGGGGATGTGGATAAGTTGATCCAGAGCATTGGAATTTACGAATTCCAGAAAACATTGAGCAAAGGAGTTGGTACATGAGTAGTTATCCCATTTAATGGTGGGGTAGTTGAAATCATCCATTATTAGGGTGTTTGGTTGGACCTTAATATTTTCCAGTATATCAAGAAAGGAGGAGTGGGAATCCTGGGGGATGGTGGGGGATCTGTAGCAGGCTACAATTTAGATTGCAGTTTTGCCCAGAGTTAGTTGCACTTGGATAATGTCTGATGCATCATGCTGAACAACTAGCCTGGAGGTGTGGATATCCTTAATGAATATGGACACACCTTTGCCTTTAGTGTTTCGGTTCAGGTTAGGTGGCCGAAAGGTTTGGTATGAATTATAGCCTGGTAATGCAGGGGTGCTCTCTGTAGCCTTGAACCAGGTCTCGGTCACTGCACAGATATCGATGTTCTCCATTTTAAGGAGTGCCTCGAGTGAGTGCATTTTGAGGTTTAGACTTCTACCATTGAGTAGCATTACCCTCAGCTTTTGCTTGCCTGTACCTGTTACAGTGGTGAATTTGTCATTTGAACCTTGCCTAAAAAAGGCATTATGGGGGTGGCAAGAGTCTTGGTCAGTATCTGGAATCCCAGGGGTGACAGGTGCAGGCCATCTCTGGCAAAGCATCCTGGTCTGTCAACCATGTCATCCCAGGCAGATACTGGATCCTCTTCGAATGACACCAGAAGCTTAGCCAATTGTTGAAGTCAATCATTTTGTCCTTGTACTGTGGTATCATTCTTGGAGGTGGCAGGATGCTACTAAGGGCTAGGGTCATACCTGCCTGGGCTACAAGATCGTAGAGCTCTGCCATGTCTTTTCATGTAGTCCAGGGAGGTACGTCTCAGGTTGTTCACACCATGTTACAAGAGCGGAGTATAGGCCACTGCTGCCTGCTTGCCGACAATGCCATCCAATGCCACATCAACACCAGACCCAAAGCCAAACAAAAAAAGGCAGCTAGTAGTGTGCCCTAGCCAAGGTCTTCTAAGTCTCTGTTCCTTCAAGCCTACCCACAAGACCTGGTCAGTCTAGCTGAGGATGTCATGAATTTTGAGACCCAGGCAGCTGGGCCCTGGCATAAAAGGAAGCAAAACTTTTTTCTCCTCAGGAGTTTTCTGATTCCGGTGACTGAAGATAAACTGACGTATGTTTACCAGATTTCCTCAGGGTCATATGCCAGCTGATCAAATGAAACACTCACCTCAGCTCACCATTTGAGAATTTTTCTCTTGGAGAGAACCTCCATCAGATGAGAAAGTATTTCCATTGGGAAGCTTAGGATTACCTTCAGACTAAGAAAGGAGTGAGAGAATTTATTGGGCTCCTTGAGCACTAACCTTTGGCTATTTCTTTGGTTTAAGAGGTTGTGGATGATGTTTTTCAGGAAAGAACTTTGTAGTCTGACTGTCAGCCTCAAAGAAACCAGACTGCTTCTACCGAGTCCTGGACATACACACATATTCCTTAATATTGTAGTAAATGATATTGTTTCCGTAGTTACCAAAGGAACTAAGAGTAGCACCTCTAAAAGTCCGTTCCTAAGAGAAAGAGGGAAGAACCCTAAACCCTAGACAGATTTGGCTAGAAAGTTTGTATGGCAGCTACCCTGGCCATGAGAGCTTTGAATAGCCAGTTTCTTAAAGTAACATTCAGGAATTCCTCCTGTGCTAAATGAAACAAATGCTAGAGGGAATGGAGGATAAAGCTCTCTAAGAGGAGCTGTTGGAACTGTGCAACTCTTGTTCTTAAATTTCCAAACACTCCTTACATTGTGGCTGTGGTGCCTTTGAAGCATCTAGTAGGGCAGCTGCATCAGGTTCTGTTGTCAGGAGACACACTTGGTTAAGTGAGCAGGCTTTGCCCGATCATGTCTAAACTGCGATCCTTGATTGATCCTTAGACAAGGAATATCTTTGCGGACCCAAAGCACAGCAGGTATTTAAGAAACAGGAGGACAAAGCTAAGTCCCTGCAGACTATCAAAGACTTTCTGGAGGCACAGCCCACGAGGTTCGATAGAAACTTTCCTGCTAAATCCTGGTCTTTACCAGCTACAAAAGCAGGGAAAAGGAGCAGGAGGACCAGTAGAAAAAGACGGTCAGGGATCCAGGCTTGGACCTCATGCCCAGGAGTCCAGCAGGGAGCAGACTTTCCCACTTCTTAGATAATTGGCTAAACATTACTGAAGACAAATGAGTGCTACACAGATAATTGGCAAAACATTTCTGAAGACAAATGAGTGTTACGCATTATATGTACCGGTACAGGCTGCAGTTTGAATCCCTTCCAAGGCTTTTAGGCATCGCCACCATTCCCATAAGACACCTCAGAGAGGCACAGGCTCAAATGATCCATAAAACCAGTTGATCAAAAAGAGTGAAAAACTGGGTTTTATTCAAGACTTTTCCTAGTCCCAACAAGAAAGGGGACTAGAGACCAATCTTAGCTCTTTCATGGCTAATAAATTTGATAGTTTACAAATTCAGGATGTTTATTCACCACAACGTTTTACCTATGATCTTCCCTTAGGCTTTCATGGTCACCCTAGATCTAAAAGAAATGTACCTCCATATCCCCGTAATGAAGGATCAGAGGTGATACCTTTGCTTCAGGGCTGGTGGGAATCGCTTTCAGTTCTGTGCATTGCACTTTGCTTTATCCATTTTTCTGAGTATTTACAAATCTGTGGTTCCATTATTTGCCTTTTGCAGAACCAAGTGTGTGCATATTTATCCTTAACTAAATGATTCAGGAAAACACTGGGAAGGAACTTGCAGCATCTCTAAACCTGACTGCGGATTGCCTTTTTGAAATAAATTGGTGTTCTGTTTCAATATACTTCAGTCTTAACACCCACAAAAGGACTGCTGTTTTTGGGGACTCTGATAAGACTCTGTGCTTATGGGTATTTGCTCAGGAAGACTCTCTGCCAGAGAACTCTGGAGAGCCCAATGTTACATGGCCACCTGCATTTTAATAATTCCCATATTAAAGTTCCATATGACAAAAATTCACTGGTGCATGAAAAGTGTGTGTGTCAGCATAAATTCTCCCTTGGTATTCAAATTAAAAATACTTCTCTGACTAAAAAGGGAGCTGGTGTGGTAGATAAAGGCCTGCAGCCAAAACAAGGAGGTTCGCTGTCAGTGCCATCAAGTGATGGCTACAGGTGACTCGATCCTAGCATTCAGTGGATTTACACAGACAGCTCAGGTTTTGTTTACAATGGGCCAGAATCTTCAGAAAATCTGACTGACTGTTGCCTTTGCTTCTAACAAACCATGACAGCCTGCCAACAAACTTATTTTTTAAGTGATTCTCTAAGTGCATCTCCTCCTGCTACAAGCATGATGACAGTACCTGACAACATTAGAACTAATTATAGCAGGGCCACTGCTGCCTTCATCAGGGAGTACCTCCCAAGCTATACTAGAGGTTATAGCAGGGCCACTGCTGCCTTCATCAGGGAGTACCTCCCAAGCTATACTAGAGGTTATAGCAGGGTCACTGCTGCCTTCATCAGGGAGTACCTCCCAAGCTATACTAGAGGTTATAGCAGGGCCACTGCTGCTTTCACCAGGGAGTACCTCGCAAGCTATACTAGAGGTTATAGCAGGGCCACTGCTGCCTTCATCAGGGAGTACCTCCCAAGCTATACTGGAGGTAATAGTAGGGCCACTGCTGCCTTCATCAGGGAGTACCTCCCAAGCTATACTAGAGGTTATAGCAGGGCCACTGCTGCCTTCATCAGGGAGTACCTCCCAAGCTGTACTAGAGGTTGTAGCAGGGCCACTGCTGCCTTCTTCAGGGAGTACCTCCCAAGCTATACTAGAGGTTATAGCAGGGCCACTGCTGCCTTCATCAGGGAGTACCTCCCAAGCTATACTAGAGGTTATAGCAGGGCCACTGCTGCCTTCATCAGGGAGTACCTCCCAAGCTATACTAGAGGTTATAGCAGGGCCACTGCTGCCTTCATCAGGGAGTACCTCACAAGCTATACTAGAGGTTATAGCAGGGTCAGTGCTGCCTTCATCAGGGAGTACCTCCCAAGCTATACTAGAGGTTATAGCAGGGCCATTGCTGCCTTCTTCAGGGAGTACCTCCCAAGCTATACTAGAGGTTATAGCAGGGCCACTGCTGCCTTCATCAGGGAGTACCTCCCAAGCTGTACTAGGGGTTATAGCAGGGCCACTGCTGCCTTCATCAGGGAGTACCTCCCAAGCTGTACTAGGGGTTATAGCAGGGCCACTGCTGCCTTCAGGGAGTACCTCCCAAGCTGTACTAGAGGTTATAGCAGGGCCACTGCTGCCTTCATCAGGGAGTACCTCCCAAGCTATACTAGAGGTTATAGCAGGGCCACTGCTGCCTTCATCAGGGAGTACCTCACAAGCTATACTAGAGGTTATAGCAGGGTCAGTGCTGCCTTCATCAGGGAGTACCTCCCAAGCTATACTAGAGGTTATAGCAGGGCCATTGCTGCCTTCTTCAGGGAGTACCTCCCAAGCTATACTAGAGGTTATAGCAGGGCCACTGCTGCCTTCATCAGGGAGTACCTCCCAAGCTGTACTAGGGGTTATAGCAGGGCCACTGCTGCCTTCATCAGGGAGTACCTCCCAAGCTGTACTAGGGGTTATAGCAGGGCCACTGCTGCCTTCAGGGAGTACCTCCCAAGCTGTACTAGAGGTTATAGCAGGGCCACTGCTGTCTTCATCAGGGAGTACCTCCCAAGCTGTACTAGAGGTTATAGCAGGGTCACTGCTGCCTTCTTCAGGGAGTACCTCCCAAGCTATACTAGAGGTTATAGCAGGGCCACTGCTGCCTTCTTCAGGGAGTACCTCCCAAGCTATACTAGAGGTTATAGCAGGGCCACTGCTGCCTTCATCAGAGAGTACCTCCCAAGCTGTACTAGAGGTTATAACAGGGTCACTGCTGCCTTCATCAGGGAGTACCTCCCAAGCTGTACTAGAGGTTATAGCAGGAACACTGCTGCCTTCTTCAGGGAGTACCTCCCAAGCTATACTAGAGGTTATAGCAGGGCCACTGCTGCCTTCATCAGGGAGTACCTCCCAAGCTATACTAGAGGTTATAGCAGGGCCACTGCTGCCTTCATCAGAGAGTACCTCCCAAGCTATACTAGAGGTTATAAGCAGGGCCACTGCTGCCTTCATCAGGGAGTACCTCCCAAGCTATACTAGAGGTTATAGCAGGGCCACTGCTGCCTTCATCAGAGAGTACCTCCCAAGCTATACTAGAGGTTATAGCAGGGTCACTGCTGCCTTCATCAGGGAGTACCTCCCAAGCTGTACTAGAGGTTATAGCAGGGCCACTGCTGCATTCCTCAGGGAGTACCTCCCAAGCTATACTAGAGGTTATAGCAGGGCCACTGCTGCCTTCATCAGGGAGTACCTCCCAAGCTATACTAGAGGTTATAGCAGGGCCACTGCTGCCTTCATCAGGGGACTACCTCCCAAGCTATACTAGAGGCAGCTACCTGCTCATCAGGCCACACCTTTTCCAAACACTATCATTTATTTTCCGTCTTCTCCTTAATAGTACCTACTCAGTCACCCCTCCCAAAGTGTTATTAATGCAACAGTGGAAACACAATGAACGTAGGATTTTTCTACTTCCCTGTTGAAACATCCTTATCAGGTCTCCTTTTCACCATGCCTTCTGGAGTCGGTATTAGTTGCACTCTTGGCCGCCTAGACCTCCGAGAGTGGGGCTGCTGACCTGTAGGTTCAAGAAAGACCTAAAGAAATGGCACTGGCCAATGACTCTTGCATAGTACTGTACTGTCAGGGTGTGTGTGTGTGTGTGTGTGTGTGTGTGTGTGTGTGTGTGTGTGTGTGTGTGTGTGTGTGTGTGTGTGAGTGAGAAAGAGTGTGTGTGAGTACCTTAAGTGTGTGGTACAGCCGTGATGTATGAAAAAAGATGCTAAAATAGTGCACTCAGTATGTGTTCAACAGCTGTGAAGCCTCATCTAATGTTTGGTTAGGAATTTTGTGTTTTATCATTATTCCCAAGATGTCACTTTATTTTTTACCAAATATTCATTGCTTTATTGAGTAACATGTATGAATTGTCACTGTGGCCACACTGAAATGGGTCTTCAAGAGCAGGTTGGGGGGCTTGTTATTGCACATGCATGGGGTGTTCTTGAGTGTGACTCAGTTCACTCCAGTCTGACGTGTTAATCCTTTATTAGTGCAGCAAGCTGTCTCTCATTCTTTGATGTTCATCGTGTAACCTTGCTGCAGTCATCACACTTGGGTTATCCTGTCGTCAGGTGGTCCCGCAGTCGGCCAGAGTTCCAAAGTCTTGGTCCGACGTCAGTTGCTGTTGCTTCTTCCCTGACGTCAGTGCGCCAGGGGTATATAAGAGGCATCCAACACCATTTTCTTCAGTCTTTCTTGCTGCGCGGTGCCCGAAGCAGAAGCAGTTCGCAAGTGCCGGTCGGCCGACACCTGAGATTTTCGAATCGAATTTCAGTCCGAAGTCTTCAATAAAGCTAAGTACCCCGTTGGGGAACCTTTTCTTGCCTCAGTCCGATGTCAGAAAAAGTTAACAGTTGCATTTCTTGTGGGAAGCAAATACCTCATAAGGACTTCCATTCTTATTGTATTCCTTGCCTAGGCCCAGACCACGACATCACAGGTTGTCGGTTTTGTGCTAGGTTTAATAAACGAACTATGAAACGTCGTTTTGACTTCGCACAACATTACTTTGGTAGGAAATTTAATTATATCATGCCGTCGGAGCAGCCAACGACCGGCATGCATAAAAAACGCAAGGATAAGGACAGGCAGCCTAGAACCAAGCCAGACTCTGAGGCCTCTGCTGGGCCTGTCGCCGGTTCTCCGGTTTTCAGTGAGGTGCCTACACAGCCCCTAACGACCGCAGAATTGGAACCCCAGACAGCTTCGGATTCTCAAGCGGAGTGTACTAGGCCGTCACAGCCATCTTCATTAGGCCCTTCCGACACTGGAGCAGAAGGTGATCCCGGTGCAGTAGAAACACCTTCGGTTACAGAAGGTGTCTTCAGACCGACTACACTCACCATTAAATCTTATGCTAAGCTTAAAACTCCCATTAAAACCTAAAAAGACTGTACACCAGTCTCCAGTTCAAGGCCCCATGCCTAAGAAGCAGATGCTTAAGATGGCTGAAGATTTGATTACCCTAATCAGGGGTTCCCATCCCCCTCCAGATGAAAGGTCAAGGCAAGAGGAGGATTATGCTTCCTCTGACCAGGTTTCTGTTTCCTCAGATTCTTCCGAGGAACAGGATTACGCTTTTCCCCCTTATGAAGACTCTGATGCTGAAGACTCTATTCCCTCAGCATCTCCCCCTGAAGACTACTCCTTTGGGGAAACTACATACCATGAGGGAACATTTCCACTGGGAAGGCCAGGACTACTCTGATTCTAAGAAAAGGCTCTGAGAGTTCTTTTTACTACCCCAGCACAGACCACTTTCTATCCCTCCAGTTTCAGATATTTTGGATGATGTTTACTTAGTCTAGTCTAAATCCAGACTCCCTACCTCCTGCTCCAGCCAAACTAGACAGATACTACAGAGAAACTGACTCGCACAAATTCCTTTATAAAAGCCCTCTGGCTGACCCAGAAACAATTTCCCAGGGTCCCAAAGGGGCTAAAGCTTCTATGGCTAAAAATCCTGTACCCTCTGAAAAGGGATTCCAGAGCCCTAGATAGATGGGGAAAGAAGATATACACCTCAGCTACTCTGGCTATGAGAGCATTAAATTGTCAGTTTCACATGCTGAAATATCAGCAATTCCTAATGTCTCAAAACAAAAACTGAGCACACATTCTGAACAGTCTGAAATGCAGGATCTGTTGCATGCAGCTGAACAGGTGGGCAAACATACTTTACAATCTGGATTTGATTCATTGAAAGCTTCCTGTAGAGCAGCTGTTACTGGGTCTGTCATACGTAGACATGCTTGGTTAAAAGAACAAACCCTACTTGATCATGTTAAAGCAAAATTATTGGATGCACCTTTACAGCAGGATGTCTTATTTGGTGTCAAAGCAGAAGAGGTTTGAAAGAAAATGGAGGATAAGGCAAAATCTATGCAGACGGTCAAGGATTTTTTACAGGTACAACCCCCTCGTTTCAGCAGAAATTGGCCAACAAAAAACTGGTCCTTTCCAGCTTCTGACAGACCACAGAGGGGCAAATACAGATGTCCAAGGGGCAGAGGTCAGTCACAAGGCCCTTACAAACCTTGCCAATGGGGTGCCGCAACCCAGAAAGAAGGTGAAGACAGGCCCCAAGCTAGCAGAAGACAAACACCATGACTCAACCCTCCAACTACCAAGCAAATCTCTCTTGGCAGCTCCCTTGGG
The DNA here is from genome assembly GCF_019279795.1 of Protopterus annectens. NCBI lineage: Eukaryota > Metazoa > Chordata > Ceratodontiformes > Protopteridae > Protopterus > Protopterus annectens. The sequence goes on from NC_056744.1 coordinate 309,210,133, forward strand.
AGGAAAATTAGCACTTTTTGCAGACAACTGGCACATCATCACAAAAGACAAATGGGTCCTAAACATTGTCTCACAAGGATACAGATTCCACTTTCATACCTTGCCAAGGATAAAAGGAATGCCAAACCTGCCACCAAATCAATGGGCAGAGGCACAAAAACAAATTACAGCTCTCATGGACATGAGAGCCATTCAACAGGTACCTACACAGGAGCAAGGACAAGGATTTTACTCTAGTCCCCAGAAAGGACAAAGCGTGGAGACCCATTCTGGATCTTTCAATTCTGAACACCTATCTGCAAGTACCAAAATTCAAGATGCTAACACTACAGCAGCTTCTTCCCATGCTGGGCAAGAAGGCTTGGCTAGTAACGTTGGATCTCAAGGAGGCATACCTGCATGTCCCTATCAGACAAAATTGCAGAAGATACCTCCGCTTCATTGCTGGTTCAACCCATTATCAATTCTCTGCACTGCCCTTTGGCTTATCTACTGCACCCAGGGTCTTCACAAAATGCCTGGCACCAGTAATTGCATACTGCAGACAAAGAGGAATTCAAATATACCCATACCTGGACGACTGCCTTATTCAAGCAGAAAGCAAGGACATTCTTTTAAAACATCTGGCATTTGTCAAACACCTTCTAAGTTGCCTAGGGTACATAGTAAACGAAAAGAAATCAAAACTAGTGCCCTCACAAAACATAATATTCCTGGGTGCCAGCTTGAATACAACGGCCCAGATGGCTTATCTCATGCCAGACAAAGCAACAACAGCTGACTCAATACTTCAAAATAATGGCAACAGAGACCCAACTCCCTGCAAGAAAAATTCTGCAGGCCTTGGGATTTATGGCATCTTGCATACTACTAATACCATTTGCAAAACTGCATATGAGGAAATTACAATTGTACCTGAAAAGCGTATGGACTCAGCACAGCCGCAGCTTGGAAACAATGATACCACTCATTCCCTGCCTTCAGCAGGAGTTTCTATGGTGGGCACAGGCATGTCACCTCAACAAGGGTCAGCCTTTCACCTTACCCACAGCCAGGCAAACTATAACAACAGATGCATTGGACTATGCCTGGGGAGCACACATGGCAGGACAGTGCATTCAGGGCAAATGGACTACAGATCAAAGGCATCTGCATATCAATCAAAAGGAAATGTTAGCAGTACAGAATGCCCTAACAGCTTTCAAGGACCTCTTACACCCAGGACAACTAATGATAAAGACGGACAATACCACAGTAATGTGGTACATCAACAAGCAAGGGGGCACACATTCCTACCCTCTATGCAGGCAAGCAATGACCTTGTGGAACACAGCAGTGTCTTACCAAGTTCAACTGCAAGCAGAATTCCTGCCAGGAAAGAAAAACACATTGGCAGACGACCTAAGCAGAAACATCATGGATCCCCACGAGTGGAAACTGGATCTACAAGTATTTGCAATGATAACTCAAAAATGGGGGCGCCCAGACATAGATCTGTTTGCCAACCCCCAAAACTACCAACTTCAAAAATTTTGCACAAGGACATTCCAACCACAAGCTTGGAAAGTGGACGCCCTCTCATTCAGTTGGAAAACATTAACTGTGTATGCCTTTCTTCCACTGCCTCTTCTAGCAAAGGTGCTGCTGAAAGTCAGATTAGAGAGGCCACAAATGATACTTATTGCACCAGACTGGCCACGCCAGCACTGGTATCCAATTCTAAAGTAAATGGCCCACGGCCCACCATGAATTTTACGACAAATTCCTCACCTGATCACCCAGCGAGACAATCAAATTTTACACCGCCAGCTCAAGACTTTAAACCTGGCTGCATGGCAAATTACCTAAACAATCAACCAACACCTCTATCCAAAGCTGTTATGGATGTCATTCTGGAGGCCAGGAGGCCCAGCACCAGGAAAACCTATTCAGACAAATGGAAAAGATTTTGCACCTGGAACCAGGCTAAAGGCCAAAATCCCCTTGATCCAAACATTCCTCAGATTCTACAATATTTAACTGAGATGTTGCACAAAGGACTTTCCTTTTCATCTATTACGATCCACGCCTCAGCAATTTCAGCTCATTACAACACGGGTCCTCCTTTATTTTCACATCCACTCCTAAGACAGTACCTCAGAGGGGCTAAGAACATAACACCGCCCAGGAGAGCACCAACACCTACTTGGGATCTCAACTTTGTTCTAGAAAAGCTTACACTGCCGCCCTTCGAACCAGCGTTCTCAGCTGATTTAAAGTTTCTTTCATGGAAAACTGCCCTGCTGCTAGCAATAACCTCAGCTAGAAGAGTTTCAGAGCTACAGGCACTAATGACAGTGGAGCCTTTCCTCATTTTTCATCAAGACAGAGTCTCTCTACGAACTTAACCCTTCCTTTATGCCAAAGGTGGTATCCAGTGTGGCCCTAAACCAAACCATTCATTTGCCCACCTTTTTTCCAAATCCCCAGAACAAAGGAGAAAGACTCCTGCACTCTTTGGACATTCACAGACAATTACGTTACTACTTGGATAAAACTTAGGCTTTCAGAAACTCTGACCAGCTCTTTGTAGCCTATGCTGCAGGATCACAAGGAAAAGTCATCTCAAAACAGACCATTTCAAAATGGATAGGACATTGCATACGTTTCTGCTACACGCATCATGGGAGACCGGTACCTGCTAGCATTAGGCCCCACTCCACCAGGGCTACAGCTACATCAGCAGCCTTTCTCAGGGGGATGCCAACCAAGGATATTCTGGAAGCTGCAACTTGGAGTTCAGTGCACACCTTCACCAAACACTATCACTTACCCCTATATTCTCAGACTAGAGCTGGCTTTGCCACTGCAGTTTTGCAGGGCCTACTAGCTTCTTCTAACCCTGTTTAACCACCACCCATCCTTAGCTTTGGGATTCAATCCAAGTGTGATGACTGCAGCAGGGTAACACGATGAACGTAGTGCAGTTTTGTGCCTACCATAAATGTAGATGTTAGAGTGTTCACTGTGCTGCAGTCCAGGTTACCCTCCCTCCATCCCCTCTGAACTAGCTGGACTTATCCATTCCTTTCTATCCTATACAACCTCTGTGGTGTATTTGCTTGTGACTGAAGGTATTGTTTTATTTTTACATGTATATTTTTATATAGCAATATGTATTGTCTACCTATTGGGGGCACCTGACATCTGGGGCAAAAAAAATGAAGAAAATGGCGTTGGATGCCTCTTATATACTCCTGGCACACTGACGTCAGGGAAGAAGCGACAGCAACCGACGCCGGACCAAGACTTTGGAACTCTGGCCAACTGTGGGACCGCCTGACGGCAGGATAACCCAAGTGTGATGACTGCAGCAGGGTGAATACTCGAACATCTACATTTATGGTAGGTACAAAACTGTACTTTTTTTCAGCTTGTATTCCATGCTGTAGTATAGCTGTCTTTTTGTATATCCAAGTGATACTTGTGCATACATCTGTCTCCTCACCACTTCCTTTCCATCTTTGCTTCTGTCACCATACCTTCCCTGTTGCTGTTTGTGAATGACTGTGACCTCATTTGTAGGACTATCTTCTGTCCATTATTTTAATTCAGCTTTTTTTGCACATTTTGCCATTTATATTACTTGTAATGAATGATAAAGATCTGGTAGTGCAGTCTACTACAACTCTGACTTGTTAATGAACTGCTTCCTGTTCATAGGGCATGGGAAGCAGCTCCCTGTGCCAAGGGTGCAGGGTTTGAATCTTCATTTGCTTGCTGTGTTACCTGAGCAATTCACTTTACCAGACAGTACTTTTGTGGCAATTGGGATTTTGTGCTAAGGTTCTTAATGGTCTCCTGGACTGCATTACTAGTTACCTTTGAGTAATAGTAACAGTGCAACTTTTTGAGTATTTTTATACATGTTTTGATGACAGCTAGTGTAATAAAGTTGTTGAAGCTAGAAGGGCTTTTTGTAGCTTCCTTTGTCGTCTTCTTCTTCGTCTTCTTAAGATTCCTAACATTTGTACTGTAGTTGTGTTGCATAATAATTTACTCTAGGGGATTAACCTGTTAAGGAGGTTCATCCTACAACCCTTGCTTTGATTCCCTCGGTCTCCCCTTGCAAATTGCATGACTCTTAGCCTGTCACTTAAACAGATTCTGCCTCCACTGCGTCCCTTATCAAAGACCATTGTGATCTTATCAGCTTATCAGTGAATTTAAAAAAAATTACTGTAAGAAAGAGACTTTAGATATGTTGTGTGGTGTTCCACAGACACTAGCCTGACAGATTTTTGATGTTTAAAGTTTTAATTGTTGCATGCTTTGCCTTATGTTATGTTGCAGGATGTTGTTGCTAAGGTGGCATTGGGGTGGATAATAAAATTGTGTTTATTGCTCTAGCTGCTTTGTCCGAAGTGTAGCTCCAAGCTGGGGTCCTTCAACTGGTATGGAGATCAGTGCTCCTGTGGTCGTTGGATAACACCTGCATTTCAGATTCACAAGAATCGAGTGGATGAAGTAAAACAGCTCCTGATTCCTGGGTTACATAAAGTTGTGACATCGGGACTGAAATCTACACAGTGATTTGTTTGGAGCCCAGTTTTTAAGCACCATTCTGAAACTTGGAAGAGCTGTGACTATTAAGCAGAAATTTACAAACAAAACAGTAGATGAAATAGCCAGTCTATTCAGCTGGCTACTGCTTTCTGTTTTTTGGGCCTGAATGCCACATGGTTGTAACTGCACCAATGCACTACACCATCCACACACGTTTAGTGATTTTTCATGGCACTTTGATTTGAACTTGTACATAAATTCTGTTCCTGTGCATTCCTTTTTGAAATTAGTCATTTTTGCCTTACGAGGTTGAATTTGTTATTGTTTTCAGTAACTGTAATATTTCATTGTAATAAAATGAAATGCATATAGTTCTATGTTTTGTTTGCAACATTAGTCTGGCAAGCTGAGATGTTTGACCATAGATTGATTTCTGTTAAATAGTGAAGTGTAAGTACACATTACATACCAGAGAACTAGGCCAAAGTGATATGCATTACATACCACGGAAAAAGGCCAGAGCAATGTGGTGCAAGTACACATTACATACCACAGAAAAAGGCCAGAGTGATATGGTTTAAGTACACATTACATACCACAGAAAAAGGCCAGAGCGATCTGGTGTAAGTACACATTACATACCACAGAAAAAGGCCAGAGCGATCTGGTGTAAGTACACATTACATACCACAGAAAAAGGCCAGAGTGATATGGTTTAAGTACACATTACATACCACAGAAAAAGGCCAGAGCGATGTGGTGTAAGTACACATTACATACCACAGAAAAAGGCCAGAGTGATATGGTTTAAGTACACATTACATACCACAGAAAAAGGCCAGAGCGATCTGGTGTAAGTACACATTACATACCACAGAAAAAGGCCAGAGCGATGTGGTGTAAGTACACATTACATACCACAGAAAAAGGCCAGAGCGATGTGGTGTAAGTACACATTACATACCACAGAAAAAGGCCAGAGTGATGTGGTGTAAGTACACATTACATAGCACAGAAAAAGGCCAGAGTGATGTGGTGTAAGTACACATTACATAGCACAGAAAAAGGCCAGAGCGGTATGACACCTGGATTATGCCATCTGGAGCAGAGTAAGATGGCAGTAGAGAACAGAATGCTGTGGTATTTTTTAGGAGGACCAACTGTAGAAATAAAGTGCTGATGATGTTCTTCGTCTCACATTGCTGCAGTCATAACCTGTGGGTAGTCCGCTGTCCTCGGTCGGCCCGAATACCAAAGTGTTAGGCTGGCGTCGGTCATGGTCGCTCAGAGCTGACGTCAGTACGCAGTAGTACTTAAGCGCATGACCGACGCCATATCCTCAGTCTTTCTTGCCGCGTGGTCTGAAGCAGAAGCAGCGTTTGCAAGTGCCGTTCGGCGTTCTGAAATTTTCATTTTTCGAGTTTCAGACCGAAGACCAAGTTGGGCTAAGTACCCCGTTGGGGAATATTTTTGTCTTTTCTTGCCTCAGTTAATCCGGATGTCAGAAAAAGTTAATAATTGTATTTCTTGTGGGAAACAGATACCTCATAGGGACTATCACTCTCTCTGTATTCCTTGCTTGGGGCCTGAGCACGACGTAGTCGGGTGTCGCTTTTGCGCTAGATGTAATAAGCGCACCATTAAACGCAGATTAGACTGTGCTAGGCTTGTTTTCGGTAAGCGGTGTAACTACAACATGCCGTCGGATCCTCCGACGCCCGCTACCGCAAAAAAGCGAAAAGATAAATCTTTAAAGTCTAAACCGGATGAGTCGTCCGTTGTGGACGCCGGTTCTATGGAATCTACGGTTGAATCTGTGGATCCAGCCGAGGTCTCGGCTGAATCCCAGGGGGAACCTTTACTATTACAGGAGTTGGCCTCTCAGGAGTTAGGTCAGGCCGAGGGGGCTTCTCAAGTTTCTGTGGTTCCATCCTTACAAAAGGTTATTAGGCCTTCTACTTCTGTCACTAAAGGCCCTGCTAAGGCTAGACCTGGTCTTTCTGGTACAGGCCACAGCCCTAGTTCTTCGGGCTCTGTACCTAAAAAACATATGTTGAAAATGGCAGAGGATTTGATTACTTTGATCAGGGGTTCTATGCCCCCTCCAGAGAAGAGGCCTAGGGTGGAGACAGATTTAGAGGGATTGGAGCATTCCTCAGATTACTCTGAGTCCTCAGCTGAGGATATCCAGGATTTTCCTCCCTATTCTGATTCGGATGCAGAGGATTCCTGTCCTTCTGCTTCTCCTCCAGAGGATTTTTCCTTTTCTGAAACCTTGCACTCCATGAGGGAGCATTTCAAGTGGGAAGGTCAGGATTTTTCAGATTCTCGTAAGAGGCTTAGGGAATTTTTGTTTTTGCCACAACGTAGACCTTTGGCTATTCCCCCTGTTTTAGATGTTGTTCAGGATGTTTTTTCTGAAGCTTCCCTTAATCCTGATTCTTTATCCCCTGCCCCTGTCAAGCCAGACAGGTATTACAGAGTTCCAGAGGCACATAAATATTTGTATAAGAGTCCTAGAGCTGACCCGGAAACTATTATTCAAGGGCCTAAGGGTGTCAGGGCTTCTGTAGTGAAGAATCCAGTTCCTCTGGATAAAGATTCTAGAGCTTTGGATAGGTGGGGTAAAAAAGTGTATACCTCCTCCACGTTAGCTATGAGGGCTTTAAATTGCCAGTTTCATATGCTGAAGTATCAGAACTTTCTGTTAGGTCAGTTGAAATCTAAGGTAGATGCTTTATCTGAAGGTATAGAGTGTAAGGAATTGCAGGACTTAGTTCATGCTTCAGATCAAGTTGGTAAACATTCCTTGCAGTGTGGCTTCGATGCTCTTCAGGCTTCTTCCAGGGTGGCTGCTACTGGTTCATTTATTCGTAGACATGCCTGGCTGAAGGATCAAAATTTGTCAGAGCATGTTAAAGCTCGAATTTTGGATGCTCCTCTTCAATCTGAAGTTCTTTTTGGTTCTCCTGTGGAGTCAGTTTTGAAAAAGATGGAAGACAAAGCTAAGTCTATGCAGACGGTTAAGGAATTCTTGCAAGTGCAGCCCCCTAAGTTTAGCAGGAATTGGCCTGCAAGAGGATGGTCTTTCCCTTCTTCGGATTTTCAGTCTAAGGGCAGGTCTAGACATGGTAGGGGCATGGCTCACGCTCAGGGTTCTTTCAGGCCTAGGACTTGGAGTTCTCCTGCACAAACTTCTGGTGAGGGCAGGGGTCAGCCTTTTCGTAAACAGACCCAATGACCTGTATCTCCAGCTGCCAGATTCTTCCTGTCTGGCAGCTCCTCTAGGAGGAAAGTTGGCACTTTTCAAACAAAATTGGCATTTGGTCACCCAGGACAAATGGGTGTTGGACATAATAAATCAAGGCTACAAGTTTTATTTTCACACTTTTCCTCCTTTCAAAGGCATGCCAGATGTACCTCCTCAGCAAAGGCTGGAGGCTCACGAGCAAATTTCTTTGCTTTTGCAGATGGGGGCAATCCAGGTGGTACCTCCGTCAGAAGAAGGCCTAGGGTTTTATTCTCGCCTATTCCTTGTGCCAAAGAAAGGAAACACTTGGAGGCCAATTCTGGATTTATCCATTCTCAATACATACCTAGACATTCCAAAGTTCAAGATGTTAACATTACAGCAACTTCTGCCTCTGCTAGGCAAAGATCACTGGATGGTAACTCTGGATCTCAAAGAGGCTTATCTTCACATTCCTATCAGGCCCATCTGCAGGAGATTCCTGCGTTTTCGGGCTGGTACTTCTCATTATCAGTTCTCTGCATTGCCCTTTGGCTTATCTACTGCGCCCAGGGTGTTCACAAAGGTTCTGGCGCCTGTAATAGCTTTCTTAAGACTGAGGGGAATACAAATTTATCCTTATCTGGACGATTGCCTGATTCTTGCTCAAGACAAGGACAAGTTACTTCAACATCTACAGTATGTAATGGCAGTTTTAAGGTGCCTAGGGTATTCTGTGAACGAAACAAAGTCCAGTCTAGTGCCCTCTCAGGACATGTGCTTTCTGGGTGTGAGACTGAATACAGTCTCTCAGATGGCTTTTTTGACCCCGGACAAACAAAGAAATCTTCACCTATACTTCCAGCAATTATCAGTACTGTCCAGGCTGACTGCAAGGACAGTCCTTCAAGCCTTGGGGTTCATGGCATCTTGCATTCTGGTACTTCCCAATGCCAAACTGCATATGAGGAAGCTACAATGGTATCTCAAAAGTGTATGGACTCAACACTGCCACGATTTGGACACTGTCATTCAGATAATACCTTGCATCCAGAAGGAATTCTTGTGGTGGGCTCAGGAATGTCACCTAAACAAGGGACTCCCTGTGACCCGACCAGAGGCGAGTCAGATCTTAACGACGGATGCCTCAGACCTGGCTTGGGGAGCACACTTCAATGGGAAATGGATTCAAGACACGTGGCCTCCCAGACTACAGCATTTGCATATCAACATGAAGGAGATGTTAGCAGTCTAATTTGCCCTGATGGCCTTCAAGGACCTACTTCAACCAGGACAGGTGTTGATTCAAACAGACAACACAACAGTCATGTGGTACATCAACAAGCAGGGGGGAACCCATTCTTACCCTCTTTGCAGACAAGCTATGATATTGTGGGAGACTGCTCTGAGTTTGCACATCACTCTTCAACGGTTTCTGCCAGGAGCACAGAACTCCTTAGCAGATGTATTGAGCAGACAAATTGTGGATCCCCACAAGTGGAAATTGGATCCTCACATATTCCAACAGTTGACAGTGGCTTGGGGAACTCCAGACATAGATCTGTTCGCTTCTCCACTAAATTTCCAACTGCCAAAATTTTGCACAAAGATGTTTCACCCAAAAGCTTGGAAAGTGGATGCTCTATCTTTCAGTTGGAACAACCTTCACGTCTATGCTTTCCCTCCTCTGCCTCTCCTTCCCAAGGTACTCTTGAAAGTCAGGCGGGACAAGCCTTGCATGATTCTAATAGCACCAGATTGGCCACGCCAGCACTGGTATCCTCTGCTGAGGAGTTTAGTTCAGGAGCCTCCTTGGCTTTTGCCACCAATTCCTCACTTGTTGTCCCAGTCAAGCAATCATTTTCTCAATGTCAGGGTGCAGTCCCTGCATCTAACAGCCTGGCGTATACTGTTTTAGACCCTGGGGGGTCTCAGCTTCCTCAACAGGTTTTGAATGTCATTTTGGAAGCCAGACGGCCTAGTACTAGAAAAGTTTATGCTGATAAATGGAGGAGATTTTTTCTTTGGAGCACAGCAAAGAGCTTTGATGTCTCAGTGCCTAA
>NC_056744.1:309224969-309262469 GCF_019279795.1 Protopterus annectens
CTGCCTGAGTGGGCAGAGCGACTTACAAAGAATCCTAGTCCACCCTCCCCTTCGTTGATTTACCTTTTAAACCTGGTGATTTTAAGCTGCCCAACCCTACTGTAAATTGAACTTAATAAGTTCCTTCACTTTGGCAGTCAGATTTAAGCCTAAATCTTGAGATGAGTCCAGTGGCCAGCCTGGCCACACAACTCCTCAGCAGATGAGCTCAGCTTGACTAGTGAGGGCTTGAACTCAATTTGGTCCTTGGCTTTGGTTGATGACTGAGTAGGGGGAGGTACACTCTTTGCTCCAACCTTGGTGTGCATTTGGAGGTTTTTGCATTATTTTGACAGTGGATGGTTAACTGTTGCTTCCTTATGGCCAGCCAGATCAGTCTGCATTGGAAATCTCCTCCCAGTCCCATAGGCCTACATGGGCTAGCTCATACCATTTGAGGGTCCATCTGTTCAGTCTTTGTGGGGGGTTCCCTACTTAGGCTAGCAGAGGCATATCAGTGTCACGCAGGAATGGAAATAAAACCACAAGTAAATAGAAATCAGGCAGCTTCTAAATGTAAGCAAAAGAAAGAATATAAGGTGAAGGACCAGATGAGAAGGCAAGAAATGTGGACAAAGCATTAATATAGTTGCAAGTATAGAAAACTTCTGGAAGAACCTCATGTCGATCAGGAACAACTACAGGAATGGTTAAGGAGAGGATTGGTGGCACAAGATAGTGGGCTTACGTACACGTTGGTTTACAAGGTCCATTGAACATGTGGGAGAAATAGACAAATGTAAGTTTGGTAATACAGAATTGGAAAAGGTTGCACACCTCATTGCTGGTTGCGACATACTAATGGCAGAAGGACTGTGTACAGAGAGGCATAATAATGTGGCAAGACTGTTGCACTGAGTGCTGTGTAAACATTATAGTGCTGAAGTGGCTGAAAAACACTGGAAACTTGAGCCACAAAGCATCATAGAAAATGATGGTCTACTTCACATCCATTACCAACAGTTCAAAAGATAGTTGCTAGAAAACTGGATCTAGTGGTCCAAGAAAAGGAGACAAAAGTAGCATTGATTGTTGAAATCACCACACCCAGTCATTACAGTGTCTTGTGTACAGAGAGAGAGTCATAAAATATCAGGATTTGCAGGCAGAAACAAGAGCAATGTGGAAGAAAAATACCTAGATAGTTCCAATAGTAGTAGGAGCAACAGGTCTTATAAAAAAAAGAATCTGCAATCGTATTTACATATGTTAGCAATACATGTAACTGTACGAATTGCAGAAGGAGTCATTACTGGGCACATTGTGGGGGCTGAGAAGAGCACTTCTGGCTGACAGCAAAGATTGAAACAATACTAATTTCATTATCTTTAATCGTACTTTGACGTAGGAATGGGGTCCATTCTCGTCACGGTATTAGAAACCCAAAAGATATGGAGAAATTAAAAAAGGGGTTCCACTTTGGGTTTAGGACATTATGCGTATGTTTGCCATCTGATAGGAGCAGGAGACATGTGGAAGCACATCTTTAGGTAATTTTGTCTGAAGCCCAAGCCAGCACTGATGCAAGTCTCTGTACAGTTTTGTCTGACTTTAGCTAACTTGTTTTACCTTACTGATTCTGAATCACCCAACACCCACTCCTTCTCTATGACATTCTTCACCATGCATAATCTTACTCCTGCAGGTAATAGTTGGAATGGTATGCCCTCACTTCTTGGATTGTAGGAGGGTACAGAGGACCTGGACGCTACTTTCTCTGAGACACAAAGGGATACTGAGACCATCCCTTTCTGAAGTCAGGTCTGTTTTAACTTGTCAAATTTTTACTTTGTCAAAATTCATATGGTCGAGATCATAGGATTAACAGTTTAAAATAGACAACTATGGAAAAGAAACTGTTGCAGAGAGATGGTGGTAGAGTAGGGATAAGGGAGTGTGCCCTTTTTCTCCACTGTAGTACAATCTCAGAGTTAGTATGTATAATTAACAGGAAGTATGGAAGCTTGCTTCCCTGCATAAACACTGTTTATTTTTCATAGTTGTTCTTGACCATATGAATTTCAGCAATTTAATACTTCATACTAAAATAGATTTCTGTATTCATATTAGATGTGATGTTCTTTGAAGACATATTTTCTCTGATAGTGTACAGCTTGGACCTGTCTTCAGGTCCTCTGAGGCAGATAATAGAGTTTCTGGAGAAGATGTAGGAGCTCTAGGTCATCCCTTCTTTGGAACCTGTCATTAAGGATGCTATCACAGTAGTCCAGAAGAACTATGATTCTGCTGTGTGGATCCCTAGGAAAAAGCTTGATGTCTTTTACACACTGCCATCTAAGTGGGCAGATCAACTTGTTAAGCATGCAATTACTAAATTCCTAGCCAATGCTTTGGTTCAATATAAGTATCGGAGACCACATTTTGAATAAGGAGCATTTATTTTTACAGTGTGGTAAGAGGTTAAACTCCTTTACCATGTTAGAATTTAAGGCATTCAACTATTTGTCACATGTTTTTATTCCAGCTGCATCTGATGTGAAGAGCATGGAATAATGTAGGTAACATCTAAATGCCCTTGCTGAAGGAGTACCTGACAGAGTTTGTGTATAGCATCCATAGTGGAATACCATGTGCTCTGTAATAATTGTAACTGTGCTGATGTTTTGGCAAGAGACATGTTCTCATGTGGGTGTGGTGTGTCTCTGCAGGATGGCATGGCAGTGATCATCGTCCATCAAGAAGCTAAGGGACAGAATACTGGATGCCCAACTTTGGGGGCATGTGCTCTTTGATCAGCTTTAGGGGCATGTGCTCTATGATCAGCCTGATGTTCTTCGTGTTTCATTGTTGCAGTCATCACACTAGGGTTATCTGCCTGCAGGTAGCCCTGAGTTGGCCTAAATACCAGAGACTTAGTATTTCTGTGTTGTATGCTGTCACTCAAGGACTGATGTCAGGTCATCAGAGGTATAAAAACAGGCAGCCGACGCCATTACAGCAGTCTTTCTTGCCGAGGAGCCCGAAGCAGAAGCAGTTTGCAAGTGCCGGTCGGCTGCTGCCTGAATTTTCGTTTATGAATTTAATAATCTTGAAGTCTTCTAAAGCTAAATACCCTGTTGGGGATCCTTTTTTTTTTTTGCTCTAACCGATGTCAGAAAAAGTTAACAGTTGTCTTGCCTGTGGAAAGCAAATACCTCACAATGATTTTCATTCTTACTGTGTCACCTGTTTAGGCCCAGACCACAACGTCCCTCGCTGTTGGTTTTGTGCCTTGTTTAACGCCCGAACCATTTGTTGTCGGGCTCTCTTTGTCGCTAAATTGTTTCACTCTTGACCTCCGTATTCTGAAATGGCTTCAGTAAGCCATCCGACTACTGATATTCCAAAAAAAATGTAAGGATAAAGACAGACAGACTGCATAGGTCCAAATCTGCTGACGATGCTTCCGTTAAGCTAGTCGCCAGTGCACTGGCAATCAGTAAGGTGCCTTTGCAGCCCCTGCGGCCTGCTTCAATGGATTCGCAGGACTCTACTGAGACCCATTCAGAGTCAGGTATGCTGCAAGACTCTTCTTCAGCTATGGAACCTGCGGATGTCTCTACCTTGGATGGGTCTTGAGCCGCTCTACAGGCACCAGCTTCTGAGGCAGTTATTCGCTCAACTGATGTTCGACTCATTCTTTTTTAACCAAAACTACTGAGTTTCTAAGGCCCAGAGTACGCACTATGCCTAGAAATCCGACGACCAAAGAGCATGCACCTGCTCCCATGCCAGAAAAACAAATGCTTAGAATGGCTGAAGACCTTATCACGCTGATTAGGGGAAGTCAGCCTTCCCCTGCTAAGAGACAGAGTTCAATCCCCTTCAACTTCTACAGACCAGGAGTCCAATGACTCAGATTCCTGATTATGAAGACATGCCCTTATCTGCTTATGAGGATTCAGATGCAGAGGAATCCATTCCCTCTGCCTCCCCTCCAGAAGATTTTTATTTTGGGGAAACCTTGCATACCTTAAGAGAGCATTTCCAGTGGGAATGCCAAGACTACCCTCAGTCCAAAAAGAGACTCAAAGAATTTCTAGAGTTGCCTCAGCACAGGCCTTTAACAATACCCTCTGTCCTTGATGATGTTTTTATGGTATCCAGTCTTACTCCTGACACATTACCTCCTGCCCCTAGGAAACCAGACGGGTACTACAGAGTACCTGACACTCTTTTCAAGAATCCTATTGCTAACCCAGAGATTATTTCCCAGGGGCCTAAAGGTATCAAGGCTACTACAGCCATGAATCCCTCCCCTTCGGACAGGGTTTCCAGAGCTTTGGACAGATAGGGTAAGAAGGTATATACCTCTGCAACTCTTGCTATTAGGGCATTGAATTGTCAGTTTCATATGCTGAAGTACCTGCAACATATTATGGAACTTATTAAACAAAAAGTGGCAACTTTTTCAGACTGTGCAGAAAATAAAGAATTGCAGGAGCTTATGCACTCTGCAAGCCAAGTCAGCAAGCATACTTTCAGTGTGGCTTTGACACCCTAGAAACATCCTGCTGGGCAGCAGTCACTGTCTCTGTACTGAGACATGCTTGGCTGAAGGAGCAGACCTTGCCAGACCATGTCAAATCAACGTTACTAGACACTCCTTTGAATAAGGACTGTTTGGCACCAAAGCAGAAGAGGTTCTTAAAAAGATGGAAGAAAAAGCTAAGTCTATTCAGACTGTTAAAGAATTCTTACAAGTACAACCCCCTAGATTCAGTAGGCATTGCCCTTCTAAACACTGTTTTTTTCCAGCCAGCTCCAGGCCTTCTCAAACCAGACCCAGGGGGAACAGACCACCCAGGCTACAGTCTCAGGGTATGCAGAGATCTAAGCAATGGAGTGCCCCCATCCCTAAAGCAGGGAGTGGTAAGCCACCTCCTTACAGAAAAAGCTCACAATGACTTATTTACTTCACTTCCCAGCCTTGCCCAATTGCTTGTGCTCCTAGGAGGAAAACTTGCCCTTTATGCAAAAAACTGCATGTCCATCACTCAGGACTGGTGGGTCCTCAATATTGTATCCCCAGGGGTACAAATTTTATTTCTATTCACTGCCAACCCCAAGCAGGTTTTCAGATCTTCCTCCAAACCAGTGGGTATAGGCTCAAAACCAGGTACTTTCCCTGCTCAATATCAGAGCTATTCAGCTGGTTCCAGAAGAACAGAGGGGTCAAGGATTCTACTCCAGACTCTTCCTGGTACCCAGGAAAGAGGGCAATTGGTGCTCAATCCTAGATCTTTCAATTCTCAACACCTTCGTGGTGATACCAAAATTCAAAATGCTTACCCTGCAACAGCTTCTTCCTATGCTAGCCAAGAATGCCTGGTTAGTCACCCTAGACTTAAAAGAAGCTTATCTGCACATCCCCGTAAGGGAGTCATGCAGGAAGTATCTACATTTAAGGGCAGGATCTATGCATTATCAGTTCTCTGCACTTCCCTTTGGCTTATCTACTTCGCCCAGAGTATTCGCAAAATACCTGGCTCCAGCCATTTCATACTGCAGGCAGAGAAATATCCAAATTTACCCGTACTGATTCCGGCAGACAGTCGGGAATTGCTGCTGCAGCACCTGACATTTGTGAAAAACCTTCTCACTTCCTTGGAGTACACCATCAACGAAAAGAAATCAAAACTGGTACCCAGTCAAAAGATTGTATTCCTGGGAGCAAGCTTGGACACAACTTCCCAGATGGCATTCCTCACTTCAGAAAAACAAGTCTGTCTGACAGACTACTTCCAACAAATGGCCACCAAAACCCAGCTATCTGCAAGAAAAATACTGCAAGCCCTAGGGTTCATGGCCGCATGTATACTGCTAATTCCATATGCAAGACTGCATATGAGGAAACTTCAATGGTACTTAAAAAGTCTTTGGTGCCAACATTCTCAGGACCTGGAAACAGTCATTTCTATCATACCTTGTCTAAGGACAGAGCTCCTTTGGTGGGTAGAAGCATGCAACCACAACAAGGGACTGCCATTTACTCAATTTAATCAACCCCACGCAGCCCAGACCCTAACCACAGACGAATTAGACTTTGCCTAGGGGGCACACATGAATGGCAAATGTATTCAGGGCCACTGGAGCCAAAGTCAAATCCACCTGCACATCAACCAAAAAGATGTGCTAGCTGTACAGAATGCACTGACAGCTTTCAGATCCCTTCTCTTTCCAGGACAACTGCTAATAAAAACAGACAACACCACAGTTATGTGGTACATCAACAAGCAGGGGGGGAACCCATTCCTACCCACTCTGCAGGTTAGCCATGGCCCTGTGGAACATGGCCTTGGCCATTCAAGTCCATCTGCAAGCTCAGTTCCTGCCAGGCAAACAGAACTCACTGGCAGGCAACCTAAGCAGAAATCTCCTAGACCCACACGAGTGGCAATTGGAGCCCAGCACCTTCAACCTTCTGATTCAGAAATGGGGGACCCCAGAAGTGGATCTCTTTGCCTCCCCTACAACCACCAGCTCAGCAAATTTGGCACCAGGAATCCTCACAGCAGGGCCTGGAAAGTGGATGCCCTATCTTTTCAGTGGGTAAATCTCTCAATCCCTGCCTTTCCCCCCTCTGCCTCTCCTCTCACAAGTATTACTCAAGATAAAACAAGACAGACCAAGGACAGTTCTGATTGCCCTGGACTGGCCACGCCAGCATTGGTACCCACACCTGCACAGCCTGACACCGGTGCCACCCTGGCACCTACACCAGAACTCAACCCTGCTCTCTCAGCAGGAGGGACAGATTTTGCATCCACAACTGCAAACCCTAAATCTTGCAGCCTGGTTTATTCCTTGAATTCTCCCACAGCAACTCTAAGCAAGCAGGTGCTGAATGTCATTCTTGAAGCCAGAAGACCCAGTACAAGAAAATCCTATGCTGATAAGTAGAAAAGATTCTGCTCATGGATTCAATCTAAAAGAGAGGACACAACACTGCCCTCCCTGCTGCTAATCCTGGATTACTTAGCAGATTTACTCCAAGGCCTGTCTTTCTCCATCAAGACGCATGCCTCAGCCATTTCTGCTCATTACAACACTGAGCCACCTCTATTCTCACACCCTCTTATCAAACAATTCTTGAGAGGGGCAAACAACTTAAGTCCACCATGGAGAGCACCCACCCCTGCTTGGGACCTTTAACTTTGTATTGGAAAAGCTCATGCTTCCCCCCTTTGAACCTGCTGCGTCAGCAGAGCTGAAATTCCTCTCTCGGAAAACAGCCTTGCTTCTAGCCATCACTTCAGCTAGAAGAGTGTCTGAGCTACAAGCACTGATGGCTGTGGAACCCTTCATTATTTCCCATGCTGACAGAGTTTCCCTCAGGACTAACCCTTCCTTTAAGACTAAAGTGGTGTCCAGTGTGGCTCTCAACCAATCCATCCATTTGCCAACCTTCTTCACTAATCCTCAAAATAAAGGGGAAAGGAACCTGCACTCCTTGGATGTGCACAGACCACTCAGATTCTACCTTGATAGGACTAAACCCTTCAGAAAATCTGACCAGTTACTAGTCAGCTTTGCAACAGGGGCAGAGGGCAAGACTATTTCAAAGCAAACTATTTCCAAATGGATAGCACACTGCATCCATTTCTTCTACAGGCACCATGGGAAACCAACTCCTCAGGGGGTCAGAATGCAATCCACTAGGGCAACATATACCTCTACAGCTTTTCTCAGGAGAATCCCTTCCAGGGACATCTGGAATCTGCTACCTGAAGTTCTGTACACACCTTCACCAAGCATTACCACCTGCCTGCCTTTTCCAAATCCAGGGCAGGTTTGGCTGCAGCAGTCCTGCGAGGCGTACTAGCCAGCCCTAATTCTTCTTGACTGCCTCCTCCCTTCTTCAGCTTTGGTAATCCACCCAAGTGTGATGACTGCAACAGTGAAACACGAACAACATAGTACAGTTGTGTACACTTACCATAAATGTAGATGTTCGAGTGTATTCACTGTTGCAGTCCTGGTTTCCCTCCCTCCAGCCCCCTGATTTTCTCTTTCTCTCTGTCTCTCTCCTCTCTGTGGCTATTACTCACCCCTTCTGGGGTATTGGTATTTACTTTTTACTGGTGGGGTTTTCTCCACCATAGCTTAACTCCCTATTTGGGGGGCTCCTGACATTTGGGGCAAGAAAAACTGATGTAATGGCGTTGGCTGCCTGTTTTTATACCCCTGACAACCTGATGTCAGTCCTGGAGCGACAGCATCTGACGCAGAAATACTAAGTCTCTGGTATTCGGGCCGACTGAGGGCTACCTGCAGGCAGATAACCCTAGTGTGATGACTGCAACAGTGAATACTCTCGAACATCTACATTTATGGTAGGTGTACACAGCTCTACTTTCAGGATCTGTTTGATGACCTGTTGGAGATGATGTAGCAGACCGTCAGTGGAGGGCCCCCACATTTTTCTTCAGCTGCTTTCACCCCTTCCTGTGCTAGACCAGGTCACAGCCCCCAAAGGGGAAAGGCTTTAATGTCTGAATGAGGCTGTCAAGCATTATACTGTCTTACCTCCTCCTATACCAGCAAAGACAGAGAGAGCGTCACCTCCTCTTCTAGGATTGCAGCAGTCCTGACTTACATCTGCCACTGTTAATAGTTGGCCAGTTGCTTGGAGAACCATCACAAAGGGCAAGTGGGTTTCAGATATTGTCATCTTTAGCCATATTCTGGAGCTGCTTCATTTTCCCCAGAAAGAAATCCACTAGTGAACTTGTCCACGCCAGCAGATCTCGTGGGATAAGCCCAGTCCTGTTGCTCAGCAGGACTCTAGAGGCTGTTCTAATGAAGGAGGAAGAAGGGTACTATTACTCTTGGCTGTTTCTTGTTTCAAGGGGACAGATGAGTTTAGCCCTGTAGACCTGGTTTGAACTTTTATGGTCTCAACCTTCCCCTCAGGTGCATTTAGTTCTGGACGGTGTCCTGCAGGGCGATATGCAATTGATCCCTCAAGAAATAAAGTAAACTTTTCTTGAATACCATACCAATTATATCCTAGAATTTCTGAGTCCTTAATTTTCTTGCCAATGGTTTTAAATGTAATGCAAATAACAAAGGGGGAAGAGGACACCCCTGCCTAGTTCCTCCTCTGTTCAGCCACAACGTGTCAGAGAGGAACCCTCCCACTTTGATTTTTACCTCTGATCCCTCATATAGCCTCTTAAGTAACTTTGTATTGCATCAGGAAATGTAAATGCTTCCATTGCCCTAGTCATAAAATCCCAGCTTACTCTGTCGAATGCTTTTCTCTGCATCGGGACCCACCAGCAGTGGTACTTTATTACATGAATGTTCTTTTGATGTTGTCATATGTTTGCCTCCCCTCCACAAAGTCACATTGATCCATCTCTATCAATTTTGGCAACACTTTTGCCATTCGTTTAGCCATTATCGACAAACACTTCATAGTCATGGTTTAAAGTTGAAATAGGCCAATATGAAGTGGGATATTGTGGGTCTTTACCATTTTTTGGTATTACAACCACCACAGCTGTTTTTCCAGGATGTTGGTGCATCTCATTTCCTTTTAAAATACCATTAAATAAAACCTTCCATGGCTTTATCACTTCCTTCCCTCCGATCTTCCAAACCTCCACTAGAATATTATCCCATATTCCTGGAGACTTCCCTGCAGATTGGTTATACATCACCATTTTTATCTCGTCTCCTATCATAACCATAAATTACTCTCTCTGGAAATCTACATCCCGCCCCCACCCCCAGCACAAAATACCACAGTGAAGAATTTCTCAAAAGCTGACTTCACACTTCTTAAGACTGAAGTGGTATCCTTCAAGGGCCCTGGGCCAGTGAAAACCACAGCCCACACCGCTGAATCCTTTATAAACGCTTTCTATGGACACCTTCAAGAATGCATGGATCATGCAATCCCAAATAAAACCAAGACCCATTTCCCCAAAGGCAGGCATCCTGTCTGGTGGACCCCAGCCATAAACAAGCTTTACAACAGGAGGAGGAAGCTATTACATGACAGAGCAAAATCCCCAAAAGGGAAGGCATCTCTGATCAGTACTAGCAAAAAACTACGATCACTCATAAAATCATCCAAGGCCAACTTCGAGAGAAAAATCGCAAGAGACACTAAAGACAATCACAAGGCCTTCTTTAGTTATGTTAGAAACCTGGGTGGAAACTCCCAGATATGCTCAGAGTTAGTCCAAAATGACAAAAAATACACTGAACCCACAGACATTGCCAACATACTGGCAGACAGGTTCAGTGCAAATTTCTCCCCCCCCCAAAAGGAGAAATATCTATCCCAGCAGAGTGTAGCCTCTCTGACATCTCAGATGCCCATGTGAGAGCCACCCTCTCCAAAGCTAAAAACACAGCATCAATGGGACCAGACGGTATCCCGGGTTGCGTGCTACATGAACTCCAAGAGGAACTAAACCCGCACATAAGGCTGCTGTTTAATCTTAGCCTTACTACAGGATACTTACCCAAAGAATGGTGTACAGCAACAGTAGTCCCACTCCACAAAGGAGGTGCTGCTATGGACCCTGGAAATTACCGCCCCATAAGCTTGACGAGCCTGGTCTGCAAAGCTATGGAGAGGATCATTATGGAACTTATAAACAAAGACATCGGGGACCTACAGACATTGGATCCTACCCAATTCGGCTTTGTCAAGGGCAGATCTTGCCTTTTGAACCTGGTCGACTTTTTTGAAACGGTCACTAAGGCCATTGATGAGGGTAAGGCAGTTCACACAGCCTACCTTGATCTTGCAAAAGCCTTCGACACAATACCCCACTCGGGCATCATAGACAAGCTCACCAGCTTAAACGTAAACCCATATGTCATAAGATGGGTTGCAAACTGGCTCAAGGACAGAACCCACAAGGTCAGAATTGCTGGAGCCATGTCAGACTCTAAGCCAGTCACAAGCGGTGTCCCACAGGGCTCGGTCCTGGGACCCCTCTTGTTCGGCATTTATTTTTCTGAGGTGCAAGCAAACATAGGAGAATTGTGGCTAACAAAGTTCGCAGATGACTGCAAACTGGGCGCCGTAATTGATACTCCAGCGGACACAAGCATCCTTCAGAAAGGCCTCATAGAAATGGATAACTGGTGCCAGGGTCATGGCCTTAAACTGAATGCCAAAAAATGTATAGTCATACCCTTTGGGAAAAACAAAGTACCCACAAATTACCACATAGGTGGTAATCCATTAAGTATGGAAGAAGTAATCAGGGACCTAGGGACCCAAGTTGACAGTAACCTCTCATTTGACACTCACGTTGCCAAGGTGGTTAGGAAGACCTTCTATATTACCCACCTTATCATGAAAGGATTCACATATAGATCGAGAGGTTATTGTGCCCCTGTACTCTTCCCTTATCAGGCCCATAATTGACTACAATGCCCCATTTGGGATGTACCTTACCCGACACCTGCAGCAGTTAGAAAGACCCCAAAAGTACCTCACCAAGAGGATCAAGGGTCTCAAACATATGTCATAAACATAAACTCCAGCTCTATTCAGTCGCATACTGCCTACTCAGAGGCGATCTATGTCTGACGTACAAGGCCATGTCCAATCCGGAATTAATGGACATGCTCCACCTCAAAAAATCCAAATCCACCAGAACCACGAGAGCGAAAGATTTGAACCTCAACACAGAAATAAATAGGACGTGCTGGAGGGACAGAGTCATAACCCAGAGGCTCCCTACACTCTGGAACAGAATCCCAGTCCATGTTAGGCAGAGCCCCTCACTGACTCTCTTCAAGAGAAATCTTGACGAGTGAATGGGAGATCGTAGGTTTACCCCGGGGGTCACTTCTATGTCACTACTAGACAGAGGCACAGTAAAATAAACCCTAAATGGGCTTAGTATTCTCATTCCAAGGGGTGGCGAAAGCCACATACACACGGGCTAGGCTTATAAATGCCCTAGGACAGATAGCCTAGTATGAACCTATGAACCTATGTAATTGTTGAGCCTCATCTACCTGTAACCTTGGCATATTTAAGTCTTCCATAAATATTTTCCATTTGTTCTTTTTCTTGATTACCCCACTTTTCTGCTTTATACAAATTTTCATAAAATTTCCAAATATGTCATAGCTCTACAGGATCTGTGGTTATTTTTCATGTTATAGGCTCTTTACATTTGACAGCACCCCTTTTTACTTTCCATTGTGCTAAAAGTTTTTGTTCTCTGGAGTTATCAAAAAGTTGCTCAACAGCAATCTTTCTAAGCTCATGCATGTTATTCAAAAACGTCCTTATTTTCTATTTAGCACTATACATTTGTACTTTTCTTCTGTGCGATTCCTCTCATTCTGTAATACTTTAACTTTTGTCAGCCCCTGTAAACAACTCTTGCTAGTTTTAACCTTTTAATTCTACCCTCTTTTAAACTCCTTTAATTTTATCCCACTCACTAGTTATAACTTCTGGAGTACTTTCTATCTTCCAATAACTCCTAAATAATTTCCACTACCCATTCCACAAAGTCATATCTTTTTATCAGGTAGGTGGGGAAGCACCAGTGTCTCATCTTTACTTCATTACCCTGCATTTTTAGCTTATTAATTATTGGCACATGATCTGAGATAATTATTGGATGTGTGTCAAAGTTCTCAATTAAATGCACGTGTTCCTGTGAAGTATAATTTCTGCATAGTCTAGCCCAGTTATTGTACCATGAGGAATAATATGTAAATTCTCACCAAGTTCCTACTACTGGATTCACGTCTCCCATTTCAAATATTTTCATAAATTCCTTTATTTATATGTCCCTTCTAGGCCCTCCAGATACAATCCTCTATGTTGCAAATCAAGTTCTAATCTCCACCTGTAAGTAATATTCCATGCTGAAAGCTGATTATTTCTCCCAAATGTTTAAGCTCAGTAATAGCAGTTCTAGGTGGAATATACATGCCAGTCTAATCCTCATCCATTTCCAGTAACCCATCCCTTACTACCACAAATATGCCATTACTTTTTTCCTCTTCTATCACTATTTGAGCTCCTCTAGCAAATAATGTAAGTACTCTTCTTATCCTTCGTCCATGATATTCTGTTGAATATCCATCCTGAAATCCTTTATCAAATTCACATCCTCACTTCTTGCCAAATGTATTTCCCATAGCATTGCTGTGTGCACACAGCGCTTAATATAATTAAATATTCCTTTCTTTGAGTCTGTACCTGTGAGACTAGTCCCTTAACACCTTTATTGAATTCACTTCTGGCATAGGCATATTTACATTTATATAAAAGTAATCAAACTGTATTAATTTAAAACTAGCAAACATTATGCTTCACATATATTGTTATATAGCATATAACCTAAGCAACATTGCATAAATTATTCAATTCTTGAACCCTTTTTTAAAACAAGAAACATCTTTATTAAAACATCACTTACTACATATGCAATCATACATTTATATAAATGAAAACAAACCACACTGACGCAATCCTAGTTGCAAGCATTTTATATCACAAACCATACTGATACACTCCCAGATGCAAACATGATACATCACTTATAATCTACCCAGTTATTTTCAAACATTAGATAACTCATTTAAGTCCTGCCTTCTTTTAAAACTCATTACTCCTCTGTATGTATTGTTCCTACAATTACCATTTTCTCCTGTGTAGTTTGTTCCTACCCTTTCTAAATATCTCAATTTCATTTTTTTCTCTGTTAATATATTCACTACATCTAGTATGGTTGGTTTTGTTTCTGATTTCCATTTTCTAGTAATTGTTTTTTAGGCAGCCAACATAATTAGACACATCAAGGCGTTACCATGTCTAGGCAATTCCGATTCTGTATCATAGCTCTGAAAAATCATCTCCCTCTTCACACTAATCCATCCACCCAACAGTGCATCCCACAGGGAATCCTTAAAGTCTGCCAACTCACCGCACTCTCAGAAAATATGTTCCCAATTACCTCTTTCTTCCTCGTCACACCTCCAACATCTGCTGTCTATCTGAGGAAAAATTCTCTGGAGTCTGCTTGTGGTATAAAAATATCTATGCAAACATTTCCAAGCGAAAATCTTAAATCTTCTAGATTTTGTTGCATATTTGGGAGACGTACATATATCCTCCCATTGTTTCTTTGTGAATCGCTTATCCAATCTCTCTTCCCAATCCTTTCTAATCTTCTCTGATTGGTTCTTATAGTTTTCATACAATATTTTATATGCTCTACTAATTATTCCTTTTTTAATGGCAGCTTCTCTTCTAATTTCTACTGAAATATTTACCTGTGCCGTCTTTAATTTAGCCCCCTCCCATTTCTTTCTCTTTGCCAATACACTGCTATCAATCCTTATTTACTTATTTTACATTTGTTTACAGGGAATGTCCGACTGGACACAGGTCCTTTTTCAGTGGAGGCCTAGGGAGAAAACCTCCAATTAAAATAAATTACAGTAGACACAAACCATTATAGAAAAAATTACAACAATTAGTCACAAAGTAAGCAAATATACAAAAAAAAAAAAAAAAGACTTTAACCTAACATAATGGTTGACAGTTTGCAGAAGAGTATTTACAAGATTGACATACTTATGTGATTGCTAATTTTCAGAGGAATCTTACAACATATCAATATTGCATAATGTTTCATGTTGAGTTATCGTGGGAGTGCATATTTTAAAGTTAATCCAGATATATGCAAAGTCAAAACAGCATATTTCCCATATAAATACTGAAAGGGAGAAGTAAAGCATACATTGGTGTAGGTTCTGAGGTTATATAAGTAACAGAGACTAGCCAGGACAGGTGCAAGAGCAGAGCCAAGATTCCGTTAAATGTGACTTTAGGAGTTTTTTAATTGTACTATAGAGCAGTTGGAGGTTATTGTGGGTGGCAGTTTATTCCATATTTTGGAAACGAAGTTTTAGAAAAGTGACTTTCTGCCTGAGCTGTTTGCTTTAGAGGTCTCTAGAAGAAGTTTGTTGCTGGAATGCTGAGAACGATTGTTAGTGTGTGATCAAATAAGATTCTGGAGAGCAGGGTTTTTTTCTGGTTGATGCAGGATTTTATGAGCAAAGGTTAGTTGGTTAAAGAGTAGTAGTTGTGGTAGTTCTAGCCAGTTTAGTAGTTTAAGAGATGTACAGTGATGTGTTCTATAAGGGGAGTCAGTAGCAAACCTGGCAGTGTTATTATAACAGGATTCAAGCTTAGCTAGATTAGTTTTTCTGAGGTTTGTTAGAATTGAAGAGGCATATAGGAGTGTTGACAAGTTGTGTGGGAGCAGTGGGAGCGTTTGTGTTTGTGGTCAGAAATGGTTTGTTTCTGTAGAGTACCTAGTTTTTTGTGTACTTTCTTAATGGTGAGAGAGATGTAAATATTGAATTTTAAGTTGTCAATTTCTATGCTTAGAAGTTTGGTGTGGGTTACTGGTGTGATGGCGGTATTGTTTTTGGATGTGATATTGAATGACAGAAGTGTTGGGAGAGTTCTTGGGTGAAAGAGAAGGAGCTTGGTTTTATTGCGATTTAGAATTAGTTGGATGTTAGCGAGCCATGTTTCAACAGCTAGAAGAGAGTCTTGGGTGATGGTCTGGCGGTCTAGTTGGGAGGAGGCTGCACATGTAAGTGTGGAGTCGTCTGTGTATTGTATAACTGTGATGCGAGCAGTAGAGGGGTGGAGTCATCTTTGTATTGTATAACGGTGGTGTGAGCAGTAGAGGTGTGGAGTCATCTGTGTATTGTATAACTGTGATATGAGCAGTAGAGGTGTGGAGTCATCTGTGTATTGTATAACTGTGATGTGAGCAGTAGAGGTGTGGAGTCATCAGCATATTGTATAACTGTGATGTGAGCAGTAGAGGGGTGGAGTCATCTTTGTATTGTATAACTGTGGTGTGAGCAGTAGAGGTGTGGAGTCATCTGTGTATTGTATAATTGTGATGTGAGCAGTAGAGGTGTGGAGTCATCTGTGTATTGTATAACTGTGATGTGAGCAGTAGAGGTGTGGAGTCATCTGTGTATTGTATAACTGTGATGTGAGCAGTAGAGGTGTGGAGTCATCTGTGTATTGTATAACTGTGATGTGAGCAGTAGAGGTGTGGAGTCATCTGTGTATTGTATAACTGTGGTGTGAGGGGTAGAGGTGTGGAGTCATCTGCATATTGTATAACTGCAGTGTGAGGGGTAGAGGTGTGGAGTCATCTGCATATTGTATAACTGCAGTGTGAGGGGTAGAGGTGTGGAGTCATCTGCATATTGTATAACTGTGATGTGAGTTGTAGAGGTGTGGAGTCATCTGTGTGTTGTATAACTGTGATGTGAGCGGTAGAGGTGTGGAGTCATCTGTGTATTGTAAAACTGTGATGTGAGCAGTAGATGTGTGGAGTCATCTGTGTATTGTATAACTGTGATATGAGCGGTAGAGGTGTGGAGTCATCTGTGTATTGTATAACTGTAGTGTGAGGGGTAGAGGTGTGGAGTCATCTGTGTATTGTATAACTGTAGTGTGAGGGGTAGAGGTGTGGAGTCATCTGTGTATTGTATAACTGTGATGTGAGCGGTAGAGGTGTGGAGTCATCTGTGTATTGTATAACTGTGATGTGAGCGGTAGAGGTGTGGAGTCATCTGTGTATTTTATAACTGTGATGTGAGTGGTAGAGGTGTGGAGTCATCTGTGTATTGTATAACTGTGATGTGAGCAGTAGAGGTGTGGAGTCATCTTTGTATTGTATAACTGTGATACGAGCAGTAGAGGTGTGGTTTGTTTATGAAGAGAGAGAACAATAGAGGTCCAAGGATGGAGCCTTGGGGAACTCTAGAATTACTGGAAGAAGGGGGAAGAGTTCATTTTGCCATTGAATGGGCTGCTGACTTCCTGATATATAGCTTTTAAATCAGGCAATTAAGGGAGCACTGAGGTTTAGGGTGGCAAGAATGTTAATAAGTTTATTGTGATCTACCATATCAAAGGCTTTAGAAAGGTCTAAGAAGATGGCAGACACAAATTTTCTGTTATTTCTGTAGTTATTATTGTATTGGTGAAGGATATTAGGGCTGTGGTAGTACGGTGATAAGGGTGAAATCCATGCTAAGTATTTGACACTAATCTGATAGGGAAGGCAATCTCTAACCTGCAGTCCAAATAAATTATTGGCATCTTCCCATTCTATTATCTTTCCCTCTCGAGTTATCTGCTCCCAGTACCTTGGTTCCTTTGCCAGTTTTCTCCAATAAATTCCAGCCCCCTCTTGCCTATTGTCTATATCCCTAATTGCAGTCATCTCTATCAGCATCTCCTTTCTCCATTCCCATGTTGGCTTAGTTCTTAGAATACTTTCTGCTCCTTTATGTATATAATATGCTGTATGATTATTGTTATTCTCCTTAAAGGCCTGCATCCAAAATCTCAGTCTCCTTGTTTCTTGAGCTTCCCCCATTTCAAAATTATCCCTCTCCACTTTAAATTATAGTTTTCTGCTTGTGCTATGCATTGGAGCCTTAACTGTAGCTCTGAAATACCCCTTCAAATTGGGTAATCCCAGTCCTCCCTGTTCCACTGGAAGAATCAGCTAATCCCACTTGACTCTTGCAGTCTTCCCCTCCCAAGTAAAGTCCTTCAGCTCTTTATTAATTACTATCCACAACTTTGTTGGTTGATAAAAGTATGCTTTACCTGTGTATAAAAGTAAAGGGACTGAAAACATTTTGACTGCTTGTATCTTACTGTCCATATCCATATAACAAAGCTTCCATTTTCTCAGTTTTTGTATTATCTTTTTAGTCTCTTCCCCACATATCCTTAGCTGCTACAGCATAATCATTTTTAATCCATACTCATAAATACTTCATTTTATCATGTCCCCATAAATAAAGACATATATTGCTGAACCAATTCATTTCTGGGTACATAATTTACCTCTATTCCCTTTGTTTTAGCTACATTAATTTTGCATCCTGAAAAGATTTGAAACTGTCTCAAAATGTTCTGCAACACTGTATTGGCTCTTTCTTGTTTTGTCAGGTATAAAATAATATCCTCTGCAAATAGAGCCAGCTTTTCTGGACTACCATACCAATTATATCCTTGAATTTCTGAGTCCTTTATTTTCTTTGCCAGTGGTTCTAAATATAATGCAAATAACAAAGGGAAAAGAGAACACCCCTGCCTGGTTCCTTTGCTCAAACAGAAATTATCAGAAAGGACCCCACCCACTTTAATTTTCACCTCCAGTCCCTCATATATCCTCCTAATTAACTTTATAATTTTTTTCAGGAAATGCAAATGCTTCCATTGCTCTGCTCATGAAGTCCCAGCTTACTCTGTCAAATGCTTTCCCAGCATCAAGACCCACCAGCAATAAAAGTATTTTCTTATATTCTGTTTCTCTCTGGATCATCAGTGTTCTGTTATTGTTGTCAAATGTTTGCCTCCCCTCCACTAAACCACATTGATCTATATATATACATTTTGGCATTACTTTTGTCATTCTTTTAGTCATTATAGACATGAACTCCTTATGATCATAGTGTACTATTGAAATGGGCCTGTATGAAGCTGGGTCCAATGGATCTTTACCCTCTTTATGTATTACAGCTACCACCGCTTTCTTCCAGGATGTTGGTACTTCTCCTCTAAAATACTGCTAAACAAAATGTTCCAGATCTTTATCAGTTTTTCCCTCCTAGTTCCAAACCTCCACAGGAATACTATCTATTCCTGGGAACTTTCCTGTAGATTGATTATACATCACAATTTTTATTGCATTTCCTCCTATCTTAAGCATTAGCTATTGAGTCTCATTTATCTCTAACCTTGGCATATTTAATTTTTCCATAAGGATTTCCATTTGTATCTTTTCTTGATTTACATATTTCTGTATTTTATAGATACGTTCACTTTCATATAATTTCTGAAATATTTTTAGCACGTCCACAGGTTCTCTTGTTACCTTCCTTGTAATAGGCTCCCTAAGCTTGGTGATGGCCTTTTTTACTTTCTGTTGCCTGACTCATTGTGTTAAAAGTTTTTGCTCTAGTGTTATCAAAAACAGTTGCTTAACAACAATCTTTCTAAATTTGTGCATATTATCAAGGTAATCCCTTATTTTCTGCTTAGCATTCTGCAGTTGATCCTCCTCTTGTTTTGCAATACTTTAACATTTGTCAGTACCTTTAAAACAATTCTTGTTACTTCTTAACCATAGCTCCCTTTGTTTTATTTCCACCTTATTTTTAAACCCCGTCTTAATATTATCCCACTCCCTAGCTATATTTTCAGAAGAAATTTATATCCTCTTTAATAGCTCCTGAATAATCTCCACTATCCATTCCTTAAATTCCTCTGTTTTTCAACAGATAGGCGGGAAAGCACCAGTGTCTCATTTTTATTTTATTACTCTTGTATTTTTATTTTAATTATTATTGGCACATGATCTGAAATAGTTATTGGGTGTGTATCAAGACCTTCAATTAAATGTACATGTTCTTGTGAAAATGTAAATTCTGTCTAGCCTGGTCCAGTTTTTATATCTTGGGGATTAATATGTAAATTTACTCTGAACTCCTATTACTGAATTCACATCTTCCATGTCAAATATTTTCATACATTACTTCAAAAATCTACCCCTGTATTTAATTAATTACATCTACCCTCTAGCTTCTCTGACTATACCACTCTGAACTAACCCTCATCAGCTTCCATTCTGCACTCCCAGCATTTCTCAACTAATTTTATATTCTGTAATTAATCTATTCAATAAATGAACTTTAATACTATATAGTCAGCATGTAGTAGATGATTTCTTGTTTTGTATGGTTGTTATTGTCACTGGAGCTTCCCCCCAGGCCTCAACTGAAAACGGGCTCTTTAAGGCCCAGTGAACTTCCCTGGTCATCAAACTGAAATAAATAATAAATAATAATAAATACATTTTGAGCACATATGTGACTTAACACAGTGTAGCTAGGCTAAAGGGAATGGTGGGGTGGGAGAAAACTTAGGAATGCAAGCATGAATCCGAATGAGCAAGTAGAATGTGGGGTGTTAAATAAAAATAAACATACCTCTCAACCTCTTAGCACAAGAAATCTGGACAAAGCATAAAATAATGGAGGAGAAAGGCCCAAAAAAATAAGGATGGATTGTAAATATTCCTCTTATAAACTTAGAAGGTTGCTGGAATAAAAGGATTTGTGTTAGCATGCAGTTTCTGAAGGATATGAAGTAATTATTTAGTGACTTCAGTCCTCAGTGTGATTTGCCAGAAAACTACAAATCTTAAGAGGAGCAGACATAAGTAAATGAGGCAAAAATCAGGACATTCTGCAAAAATCTGGACAGTTGAGAGGTAAGGCAATAAACAGTTAGGGCAGCAAATAAATGGTATAAACAACAGGAAACACTGAAAGACTGACACTGAGAATCAGGAAGGGGAGGCAAAGAGATGAAGAAGCTTTCTTGGACTTCCAAGCTGGTTGACACTAATCAAGAGCGTAAC
The DNA here is from genome assembly GCF_019279795.1 of Protopterus annectens. Classification (NCBI taxonomy): domain Eukaryota; kingdom Metazoa; phylum Chordata; order Ceratodontiformes; family Protopteridae; genus Protopterus; species Protopterus annectens. The sequence goes on from NC_056744.1 coordinate 309,245,495, forward strand.
TTCAGCTCTCCCAGTGGGAAAACAGAAACTGAGAAAAAGTAGTGACATTGAAACTGTTTTGGGGTAAAGTTAAGTTACTGACTAGTAAGTACACTGCCTGGATGCCAGCAAAGAAGAAATTTGGAAAACTTAAAAAGACAATCAACCAGACAGATGAAGAAAAAACAGTATCTTGGAAGGATTCTGCAGCTGTTCAAGCTTCAGTTTTGGTTCAATAGATGGCTTTGAGTAATTTAGAGGAAAAATAAATCAAATGTACTCAGGTGATTAAAATAAATGAAACATTGAAGGAATATATCAACTCAAATAACAAACGTCTGGAAAAAGTAGAAGAAGCTTTAACTAACTGTTCAGATGAACTGATAAAACTGCAAAACTCAAAGTATGAAATGAAGAAGATGTTTGCTGAATATAAGGCTTCTCAAGAAGAGCTGTTTTAAAAATAGTATTAGAAGACAGAGTGCACAGAGTAAACCTGTGATTTTCTGCTGTAGCAGAGAAACTGGTAGGAACAGACTGCATTAATTTTATGAAAGCACAAATAAGCAACTGGATTGATGTTTCACAGCAGGATTTGTTAATTGGAATGGCATACCAAGTGTATGCTCCAAACCTGGTCACAAAAAAGCAGCCAAGATCTATATTAGTAAAGATGCAATCATAGCAGTAGAGAGTTGATCCTGACAGAACTGTGACAGAAGGGCAAAGTATTAAACATTTGGAGTGTTTTTTGTAGAAAATTATTATTCACTGTACACCAGACAGAAGAGAGGTAAATTCATCCCAGCAATCATGAACATTTTCAAGCTGCTGTATCCAGCTGTCTTCAGAGTATTTTTTTCCTGGACATTCAAAGACATTTTTGTTGCAGAACTGGCTAAGGAGGAAATAAAAAAAAGTTTATCCAACAAAAAGTGAGCCAGCAAGAAGAAGGGGTCTCTGTTTCTCATTCCTCTGACAGTAAAGTTCATAGAGAGAAACTTTACCAGTGAAACCTTTTCCAATGTTCCAAAAGAAATGCTTGAGAGATAGAAAAAAAAGAACAGGGGTTGACTAGAAGAACCAGGAGTACCTTGAACTTGATTCAGAGTCTGGTGTTATGAGATGGAGATGAACAGGAAGAAGACAAGCAACAAACTGAAATTAGCAAATAAATGGGAGACTATAAAGCATCAATCACACATACTGCATCCTTTACACTTTCTCTCAGGTCTACTTTTTTTTTTCAGTGTTCATTTCTACTAGAAATGCTGTCTCTTATCTATCAACTATACACTTCTCTACATTCTATTACTAACTTTCCTATTGTCTACTAGAAATACTGTCACTGATCTATCAACTATACTCGTCTGTACATCCTATTGCTAACTTTAAACAAACACCTTAATTTCTGCTGTGTCATACTACACATTCCAGTACTTAAGTATCAGCTATATCTCCTATTACCTATCTGTACTTTCTCATATTGTGGTTTAATGTCTTGAGTATTTTTGTGCTTGAAATACCCTATGTATTGTGTATATGCTTTTTGTGCTTGAAATGACTTATGTATTGTGTTTATATTTTTTACCATGTATTAGATAGCGGAGCTTTTCTCCTCAGGCCTCCACTGAAAATGGACATGTATCCAGTTGGACTAGCCCGGTTAACAAATGTAAAATAAAATAAATAAATAAATAAAATCAAGAAAATGTGGATGAATAAGTCTGAATTTTTGCTGACTTGTGGGTGGACTGTACAACGAGTACCCCATTTTATGTTATTGATGTTTAGAAGGACACTAACAAGAGAAAAATAACTAACTGTAAGTAAAATAGTTTTTGTTATCTGTATTTATATAAACATTTCATGATACAAAATGCATATTACATACAGTAAAGCAGTTTTGTATAGTGTGTAGTCAGCGGTATTTTTAATGTGGGAGTAGTCTTTTCAGTGACTGTTGTAAGTGTTAAATATATTAAAGTAAATCAAGTACTGTTTTAATTGTAAAAAGTTTAGTCTTTACAGTATAAGAAGAGAAGCAAGGTTTGACAAAGGAAAATTTAATATTAATATGCTATGACATCAGGCTGGGGGGTTGGGTGTGGAGTAAAAAATGCACTGATTATATAATATATATTGTCTCTTATTTTTATAAGGGTGAATGCCTAGATTAATGGCATTGGATTAAGCTGTAAGCAAGTTGTTTTTGCAAGCAAGTATGCTTTAAAAATAAGACAAAACTACAAAAGCCATGAAAATGTTACATTTCTTATATCTGCGAAGATAAGAGCTTGTTTTTTCATTAGCAAATGTTCAGTGGGAGTCAAGAAGTCTGAAGCTGAAGGAAGATGTACATTCTGTTCTGAGTGAAATTTAAAAGATTCATTACTGAATACTTATCCATGGAAATGAGTTGTCTGCATGTGGAAGCAATTAATCTTTAGAGAAAAATGCAAAATGTAAAGGTACATGGCAAGTAGTTCACTGAAAAATAAAGTTTGAAATTATAGGAATAAAAGATAGTCTCCCTAGTAGACTTCATACTTTAATGCATTTAATAGTTTTATTTAAATATAGCAAATGTACTTTTTTAGGGCTAAAAGTTAATGTAACCTTAATTTTAGTTTAGGTAATACCTGAGGGTGCAGCTGTTGATTTGAGGCAGTTGCTGCTATGTGGAAGGTTAAATGTCATTTTTGAAGATGCACATATTTTTGTGTGATTGTTCTAAGTTAAGAAGGGATAGGTGTTTTGAAAATGTATTTAGTGTTTTGCTTGAGGGTTTTCATTAAAACAAAAAGTCTTGAAAAATATGGCATACCTTGAACTGGAGATTGAGAAGAAACAACTGTATAAAAGATCAGCACTCCAAACATTAGTGTGTGCATGTAACACAAAAGTTGGACATACACATTCAACATCTGTCATGTATAATAGGTGGGAACAATAACAATTTATCATAATGGCTATGCTCTCCATATTATGTTGGAATGTAAATGGCATCATAGGTATAGACAAAAATGTAAGAGTAGTGAATTATATTAAGAAATGCAGAGCACAAATAGCAATGCTGCAACAGACACATTTAGAAGGAAATGAGCATGTGATATAAATAGGACCTGCTGGAGAGACAGGAATGTATCCCACAGACTACCCCATCTATGGAACAGGCTCCCCATCCATGTGAAGCAGAGTTCCTCCGTAACCCAATTCAAGTACAGCTAAGGCAATTTTATGGGGAACAGGAAATTCATCCATGGTTTGGCACCTATGTCTCTAATGGACAAAGGCAACCTATAAGTAATCTCCCAGGCCCCTGCTTGTAAGTGTTTCATCTCCCAACCCCCTGCTTACACTTATCAAGGGTATCAGAACTTGTCAGAGATTTGGGATGCATGGCTAGGCTTAAAAATGTCCTTGTGGTTGTTAGCCTAGTAAACACATATGAACCAACATTCAGCAGAATATCAGGGGCAAAGGAAAAGGGGGGATAATTATACCAATTGCTAGAGGGGCTTCAGAAGTGATAGAAGAGGAAAAAGATGATCATTGTAGACTTGTAGTACTAAGTGGCTATTGGCAAGGAAGGAGCAGGATTACACTGGCATGTATTTAAACTGCACCAAAAACTGCTACTAAGGAGCTTAAGAAAATTTTGGGGAGAAACTATTAGCTTGCAGCAGGGAATATTACTTATAGGTGGGGATTGAAACTTGATGTGCAATAGTCAGCATGTATTGGGGACCCAGAGTGGAAAATACAGCAAAACAGGATAGATTTCTGAAGAAATTCATGAAAATATTTGGTATGGAAGATGTGAATTCAGTAGTAGAAACTCAGACAGAATTTACATATTATTCACCAACATACAATAATTGGGCTAGACTAGATTGAAATAATATTTTACAGGAACATTTATATTTAATTGAAAGCTTTGACACATATACAGTAACTATTTTGGATCATGCATCAATAAAAGCTAAGATAAAAAGAGGGTAATGAAGTGAAAATGAGACATAGGCACTTTCTTACATATCTGTTAAAAAGAGATGAATTTAAGGAATGAGTAGAGGAAATGTTTTAGAGATTTATTACGGAAGATTAGACATGTCTTAAGAAGCTACAGCTAGTAAGTGGAATAAAATGAAAATGGAGTTTAAAAACAGGGTGGAAATAAAGGAGAAAAATATGGTTAAGAAGAAATAAGAATTACTTAGGGGGCTGACAAAAGTTAAAGTGTTGCAGAATATGGAGAAGCTCACAGAGCAAGAAAAGGCTCCAATGCAGACTGCTAAAGAGAAAATAAGGGCATCTGGATGATATGCACAAGTTTATAAAAAGTGCTTTTTTTTGATAATCACTCCAGAGCACAAAAACTTTTTAGCACAAAACCAAAGATCCTGTCAAGGTTTTAGAGATATTTTGGAGATTTTATGAAAATATGTATAAAGCAGAGAAGTGTGGAAATTAAGAAAGAACACAAATGGAAATATTTGTGAGTGGAAGACTTAATTATGTCACAGTTACAGGTAGATAAGGCTCAACAATTAACAGTTAAGATAGGAATGGATGAAATAAAAACAGTGATGTGTAATGAAGTGGTTCAGCAACACCCATATTTAAAGGGACACAATAAGATGGAGCATGGATTAAAAAGGCTTTTGTTATGGCAATTAAGGATATGCAAAGATAATGCAAATATTGAAGCTCTTGTTTATGTATATGTTTAGTAAGACAGAAGCAGTGAAAATGTTTTTAGTCCCTTTAGTTTTATATACAGGTCAAGCATATTCTTATCAACAAGAGAAGAAGATGTGGACAATAATTAATAATGATTTGAATATATTTATCTGGGAGGACAAGAGTTATGTGGAATAAGTTGATCCTTCCAATAGAACAAGGTGGTTTAGGATTACCCAATTTTAAATATTTTAGAGATACACAGTTAAAGCTCATAATATATATGGATTCCCTTCACAAGCTCAAGGTTTCAAAACTTCTAACTGCAAATGGCCGAGACCATAAGAGCGAAGTTTGGAAATGTTGAAAGTTTTGAATGGAGATTGCCATATAGCACGGAATGGGACATTTATTGTTTTTCTCATTGTAGTGTGATCTTGGATATTTATTTAGCAAGAGGTGTGGGGGGTGCGAGGGGGGGCTTTCCTCCCTCAAAAATGTACTTTTTTATTCAAATTTTGAAGTTTCAAAACTTTGATCTTATGGTCTCGACCATTTACAGTTCAAATTATTGAAACTTTGAGCTGTGAAATGTGTGTGTATATATATATATATATATATATATATATATATATAAACAAAAGCAGACTGTTATAATTCAATATTGAAAGGGATGATGAAGAAGTGGGGGGGTTCAAGAAATAAAGAGAGAGAGTGGGATTTTGGATCTAGAGCCTTAAGGAGAACAATAACAATACAGAATATTATATTCATAAAGTAGGCAAAAGTATTCAAAGACATAAAGGAGATTTTTGTCAGTAGGGATGACTGCAAGTAGGGGTTAAAAAATAGGCAATGGGGGTTGGAGACAACTGGCAAAAAAAACAAGATATTGGGAGCAAATGACTAGATAAGAATAGGTAATAGAGTGGGATAAGGCCAAGACGACATTTGGACTGAAGGCTAGAGTCTGCCTTCCCTATTGGGGTTTGATATCAGAGTACAGGCAAAGAGAAAGATACAGAGGAATCTTAAGTAAAATACATGCTCTGGTGAGGCTTTAGTCAAATCTAGAACAGAAGGTGGTGTTATAAAAGGGATATTTAGTAGGACATATAAAATATACTGCAAGATAGCTATAGAAATCAATCAGTGGAGGTTAAAAAGGATTGGGAAGAATGAACGCAAAAGCAATTGGCTGTAACAAAGGATATGCTTTTTTGAACTCTGACACAGGATCTGAATTGCCTAGATATAGTAAGGCTATATGAAGTTTAATTTTGTTGGCTGCCAAAAAACAATTAGAAAATAGAAATCAAAATCTAAACCAACTGTATTTGAAGTACTGAATATTATAAAAGAGATAAAATAACTGGAATAAAGATCTTTAGAAAAGGGAAGAAGCAAATTACATAAAAATAAATGGAAACTGTGGGAACAATACCAGCAGAATAATGTTCAGGGGGAGGAGTGAGCATCACAAGATGGCTGTTGTAGGTGTGGTGCCGAGAGGACTGGTGTAATACATATGCTATCTGAGTGGACATGTGAGAAAGATTTAAGAAATGGAAGGAAATATGGAGAAGATGGTTCCAAAATGAATGCATTCTATGATTACCAGGATTAGATTCACACCAGGAAAGACTAGTAAAATGCATAAGGAAACAGATTTTAGTCACAAGTTGAGGAGTAAAGGCTAAAACTGCAAATCAGTGGATGAGGGATGGGGAATTAGAAGTGTGTGACCCAGGGCCTAACAGTGCAAAAATCATTAAGGAACATTGTGGAATGCAGGGCTTAACAATGCAACAACATTAAGGACCATTGTGGGACCCAAGGCCTAACAGTGAAAAACATTAAGGAACATTGTGGGACTCGTGGCCTAACAGTGCAAAACATTAAAGAATGTAATAAAGGAAGGTAAACTCAGAAAAGGAAGGGAAGACACTGAAGGAATAGTAACAGACTGGGAAAATATATAGGATAGCAAATAGCATCACAACAGAGAGCCAACAGGGTGAAAGGAGATGGAGATGGGTAAAGTGTCAGGGGTGGGGAACAGAGCATCACAACAGAGAGCCAACAGGGTGAAAGGAGATGGAAACGGGTAAAGTGTCAGGGGAGGGAAACAGAGCATCACAACAGAGAGCCAACAGGGTGAAAGGAGATGGAGACGAGTAAAGTGTCAGGGGAGGGAAACGGAGCATCACAACAGAGAGCCAACAGGGTGAAAGGAGATGGAGACGGGTGAAGTGTCAGGGGAGGGAAACAGAGCATCACAACAGAGAGCCAACAGGGTGAAAGGAGATGGAGACGGGTAAAGTGTCAGGGGAGGGAAACAGAGCATCACAACAGAGAGCCAACAGGGTGAAAGGAGATGGAGATGGGTAAAGTGTCAGGGGAGGGGAAACAGAGCATCACAGCAGAGAGCCAACAGGGTGAAAGGAGATGGAGACAGGTAAAGTGTCAGGGGAGGGAAACAGAGCATCACAACAGAGAGCCAACAGGGTGAAAGGAGATGGAGACGAGTAAAGTGTCAGGGGAGGGAAACAGAGCATCACAACAGAGAGCCAACAGGGTGAAAGGAGATGGAGACGGGTAAAGTGTCAGGGGAGGGAAACAGAGCATCACAACAGAGAGCCAACAGGGTGAAAGGAGATGGAGACTGGTAACGTGTCAGGGGAGGGAAACAGACTACAGAGCTAAAAACTAAGAGACAAACAGGTAACTGAGAAAGAAAGGTATACAAATGCTGAGAAAGACATGGGATGGGAGCTAAGAGCAAAGTGAATTGGGGAATGATATGTGATAATAACACTACCTTTCTTACATGAATTTTCTCTATACCAGCTTTGAATTGTGATGCATCCAGTTGGGAATGCTTGTGTTTGCAGCTGTAAGTTTTGTATTTAACTAATAAAAATGACTTGGTTAAAAAATCTTTTCTACATTTCTGAAACTTATAAATTAAAGCTGGGCTATATTTTATTTATTTAAATGTGTTTACTGGGATAGTGCCAGATATTTGAGGACCAATCACAGACACAGCTCAGGTGAAAAGTCAGAGGTGTTTGGGAACAGTTTACCTTCAAGAGAAGAAAATGTTTCAGGTGACATGGTTTTCTGAGCCTCTGCTTGACTTGGAAGCCCTTTGTTTTTTGAAAGTGTGAGGCAATAGTATTTGTTGAGGTTGAGATGGTAATAAAATAGTCTGTCTTATTTGAAATGATCTGAAGGGTGTTTGAGTTCTTTTTTTCAGACTATTGCTATGAGGTGTAACCCAGATTCTAGATGAAGGAATGAAATCCTCTTGCCTATTGCTATTCTTGTGAGGATGATAGGTAGAAGGAGATCACCCAGAACAGGACAGAATCAATTTTGTTTTGAGATTTTTTTCCATGTAGTACTCAAAGTTAAGATTTCAGTCAAACCAAATCCCAAGATAAACTAATAACAATGTCTACCCATAAAGCTGATTGCCCTGACACCTTGGCACCTTGGCAAAAGCATTCCAGGCAGAATAACACACAACACCAATATACCATTTAAACAGTAGAGCAAAATGACATTACAATTAAAATAAATTAATTAAAACAATCCAGAACATTTTCCAATTTCAACTAGAATTCAATCCATTAGGACTTTGAGTATTAAACCTTAATATAAATAAATCCACTCTTACAAAAAACTCAGAACCAGTTGTAGAGCACAAAGGACAGTCAGAAGCAGCAATCCAACTCCGTTTATTGTATAATACCAATTGCAATAAAACCAAACTTAAAAAAACATAGGTTAAGTGCTTTCATCCCAAACATATTCAGGACTTCTTCAGAACACTGAATGAACAACCCCAACTCTAAAATACCTGCTTAATCATTCAGTTACATAATTAACCAATTAGACAATTCAACAATTAAATTCAATCCTTGACAATTTTTTATAATACTTAAAACTTCCAAGGTGCACTTAAAAATAACTAAAGTAGCTATTACATAATATTATTACCCTAAAAGTTTTAAAATTTTAATACACTATCAATGCTGACATTTTCATTAATCCCAGGATATTTAGTGGCATTAAGTCTTAACTGCCACTTCAATTCACAAATACTGAAATTCTCATCAACTACAAAACCTTGTACATCCTGGATAATTTGTTGTACAATTAAAAAAACAAAAAACATGCTCATTATTATTATGTATGTGCCTATATAATGCATTGGTCATTTTTTTATATCGGATAAATGTCATAAATTCTCTCTTTAAACCATCTACAGGTCTTGCCAATGTAAAATACGGAACATTCTACATATTTAGCCATATATACCACATTTTTACGCTGGCAGTTAAAATTACCCTTAATGTGAATGTCCATACCATTTAAACTAAACCTACTGCCACAAACCAAAATGTATGAACATTGAGAGCACATAGCACACTTGAAATTACCAGCTATTTTTGAACTATCCCCTAAAGTGTAAGTACTGGATTCCAAGATGAGTTTAAATGACCTGTCTCTTCTATACACAAACTTAGGTTCATCACACAATAATTTTGCAGCATCCTTATCAATTTGTAAAATGTTCCAATTTTTTCTAACAATGGCTGCTATTGTTTTGGAGACTGTATTCAAAGTGGATATAAAACTCCTAGCCATATATTTTTTCCGATTGTTTTTTCTTACATTTTGAGACCCCAAATTAGCTGTAATATACCCACTTAAAATGGACTTATATATTTCTTGTTGTTTTTTTTATCACTTCCTGTTTGATTTTTTTTTATCAAGGACAATGGATGACCTCTCTTACAAAACATGTTACAAATTAAATATATCTCCTCCAAACATTCATTGTCCAGGGTCACCATTTTGGCTGCTCTGACCAATTGTCCTTTTACTATGGACTTTTTTTGATGGTCAGGTTTCCAACTCATACAATCAAGATAAGAATTAGAAAACGTTGGTTTCCTGTAAATTCTTGAAACCAAACATTTATTTTCATTATCCATTCTTAAATCAATGTCCAGTTATGTAACATGGTCCCTACTATATTCATATGTGAACTTAAAAAATCCACAGCGTTGCTTATGTATGCTAAAAATTCTAACAACCTCTCTTCAAGGCCCGTCCATATTAGAAACATATCATCCAGGTACCTTGTAAAATACCGGATGTTCCTTTGATATTCAATTTTAAATATAGACACATTCTCCCAGAAGGACATCACATAGTTTGCGAAAATGAGGGCACATGCTGCCCCCATTGTCACTTCAGTAACTTGTTTGTAATATTGTCCTTAAAAATATTTTAGGATAATAATATTAAGTACATTTTTGTTATTTTTAAGTACATCTTGGAAGTTTTAAGTATTATAAAAGTTCATCAAGTATTGAATTTAATTGTTAAATTGTCTAATTGGTTAATTATGTAATTGAATGATTAAGCAGGTATTATAGAGTTGGGGTTTGTTCAGTCAGTGTTCTGAAGAAGTCCTGAGTACTTTAGGGATGAAAGCACTTAGCCTATGCTTTTTTAAGTTTGGTTTAATTGCAACTGGTATTATACAATAAACAGAGTTTGATTGCTGCTTCTGACTGTCTTTTGTGCTCTACAACTGGTTCTGAGTTTTTTATATGAGAGGATTTAGTGTTTTCTTCAAGTTCAACTGGTTGGTCTGGAGCAGCAGTAGCATTACATGGATTCAACCAGCCAGCAAGGTGACTTAGCTGACCTACTAGAATGTGTAAGTCAGCAAATGGCAGTGCATTTGGTGCAGATTAATGGGATTTTGGAGACACTTTCAGGCAGTAATGTGTTTGGCAGTCTGGATGTACCATTAACACAACAGACACCAAATAATCAACAAGCTGCTTCTGTGAGGTTGGAACATCATATATCTGAAGAAAATGGTTCAAACTATCATGAATGGGCTGGCTGGAAAAATTATGCATATAATTTCAAAGACGATAATGTGGCAATAAATAGTATTGAACCCCAAGCCATTTCCTTAGCAGACAGGCTTAAGGAATTTGAAAAAAACCTTGTTAACTTTCAGAAAATTGCAGTTACAAAATGGGTACCTGGAAAATAATTTAATGTTGCAGCAGGTTCCACGAGGGTTGCACTGTTGGTAGTACCCGAATGGGGTAGAGAACAACCCTGAATTTATTCAGGAACTGCATGAATTATTTGATCGTACAGGGTTTGACATTATGAAGTTCATATTAAAATACAATAAACTGAAGCTGGATGCTTTGGTTAGACAACATGACGAACAAATTGAATTCATTAAAAATTATTTGTTTTTTGATAGGTATAGAACCAATTACAACAACTTATTTAATAATGTGGATAGCATTTGTAATAATATCTTCCATAGAAAAAATAATGAAATTAAACGGGACTTAAAAGAATATTAAACAAGGAAGGCATATCCACAATGGACTGGTAGTCATAGAAACAGCCCAGGAACAACCAATGATGGTCAGGAATTAAATGCGGAAGTGACATCATCACCAAGAAGACAAGAAAGCCCCTTTAGAGTACGGAACCAGAAGCTCAGAGAGACTGAAGATCAAGGGTCAAGGAAGAATGAATTTTGTGGAGAATCAACACAAGGATTATGTAGCACAAGGAGTGAGGCCCAAGAACAAAGATTATGGGCAGCACCAGTGGAGGAGATGATGGACATGGCCATTTCCTTACTTAATGATGTAAGTTGTGACAACAACCTTGGCATTTGTAATTACAATGCCTCTGGGCAGACATATGACTGTGTTATTGTAGAGTGTAGTTCAAATCAAGAAGTTTTTTTGGGCTGTGACATGACAATGATATTGGAATTTTAGGTGAACAATTTATGACTGAGTTGTTAATTAATAATGAAGATTTGAATATATTGGCATCATTTGAAAATGTTATAGTCAATGATGTAAATACAAATGCTTTTGAAACTGCATTATTAACACCTAACATTGTGATAAATACAGCTGGAGATTTTAAGGTTTTTAACTATTCAGATGAAGATATAGACGTTCAACATGCTGACTTATTAGCAAAAGGGTTTACTTTTGTACCTAATAGAAGGGCACATATTGCTGATTTATTGGTTGACCTAGAACTATATACATGGAAATTAAACTTAGCTTTGTGGTTTAGACATGATAATGCCACTATTGACAATAGTAATAATGTACTTAAAAAAACAAGTGTTTTAATCCCCCATTATCAAACATTGTAACTATGTTTGAAAAGGCATGTGAATTAGATTTCAGGGGTGTATTGAGAACAAAAAATACTTATGTTAGTGATAATTTATCTGCATCTGAAAGGGAATTGTTAGCTTAGATTTCTTCGGATAGGACAAGAGTAATGAAACCCGACAAGGGAAATGGTATGGTCATAATAAACAGACATGATTATTCTGATAACGTGTCCATTTTCTTGATGGATGACACATATCATGACAGTTCCCTTAATGAAATAAATGTTGCATATAGACGAATAGATTTGTTGTTAGAAGACATGTTACTTCAGGGACAGATAGATGAGAATGATTATTCATATTTAAAGAATGACCATCTAGTAGTGTCAAATATATTTGGGATCTCCAAAATACATAAGGGGCTAATTAATCCAAATTTTAGACCTATTGTTGATGGTAAAAGGGCAAAAACCTGTTTAATTGGTAGATATCTGGATTTCCATTTGAAAAAAGGTTTACAGTTCTTTCCTTATATATGTAAAGATTCCTGGCAATTCTTGGAAAACATCAATGGTGTGACATATAATGAAAACATGTTTATCATAACCATTGATGTGTGCAATTTATTTTTTGTCATCCCACAGGATATAGGGTTGGCATGGTTGGAGACACAGTTACATGAAACTGGTCAGTATGAACAGGACAATGTAATTTGCGAATAGCAACATGATTCATATGCCTGTGTATTAGAACGGTATGTCCTATTGTATAGACATGTGCTGAAGAGATATTTTTTATACACTATTGTAACTATTTAGATGCATATATTTTTAGCAATGGAAACTGCAACACAAAAAGTTGTTACTTTATAGCTGGGCCATAAAGAAACTATGTTATCTCTCAGTTTCAGTGCAGTAACAGACACAATGTCTAGAACTAGGAGTTTTTTGTATTGTATTTACCTGTGGAGGAATGTAAATTATTTTATGACTTCCACCATTTGCCTTAGAGAAGTCCGTGTTTGTGTGTTTTCACAGGGAGATGCTAAATGCTGGCAGTTTCTATCAGTAGGGGTTTTTACCTGGGATAGTCAGATGACAACAGTGATGTCATCCTGCAAGTATCCCAGCAGCAATATTTGAGATATTGATTTAAGAACTCTCTGAGAGAGAGAGAGACTGTGCATTTTGTATTTTGTTTTTGACTTGGCAGCATCAGCTGGGAAAATCCACTCACCACATCTGTCTTGCCTGAATCTGTAAGCAAGTTAACTAGGGTACAGTAATTTCTTTTAGATTCAGTAAGGAATACAGTAAAGATTAGTTTAGATGTTATCTGTATTTATTTGAGACTGTCCTGCAATGTTGTTGTAAATATTTCCTGTGATTTTGAACTCTGAAGTTACTGTGAATACATATTTAGTATTATCTTGTTCTTTTATTATTTATTATTCAATATATTTAAATGTATCATTGTGGCTGATATTTGTGAGAAATATTTAAGCTCTTAGCGTACTTGCATACCTATTTGGTGACACTGTGTAGGCCACTACTAATAGCCTTGCTCTTGGTCAAAATACCTTTTGGATTAATAGCAGCATTACACAGTAGGATTGGAAACCTCTGTTAAGGGCCTTAAAGTAGCTGATAAGGAGTAACTGGTGGCAGGAAAAACTACCTTATAACCTGGGCAGAAGAGGCCATAGATAGTAAACCTGTGCCAGCCTTTCCCAGGAGTGTGTGTGTGTGTGTGTGTGTGTGTGTGTGTGTGTGTGTGTGTGTGTGTGTGTGTGTGTGTGTGTATAAATCAAACCTTTAAGTGTTTGTGTGCCAGCTACTTGGGCAGGGACACAAAGCACTGGTTGGACAGAGATGGTGCTGGAGGTCTTGGCTTGGTCACTCAGCTGAGATCTCAACACTATAGCTGTGCCAGTGGGGAGTCTTGGATCTGGAGAATGTGAAACCAGCCCCAGACTGACTGTGGTCTCTGCATGCTCTTAAGGAAAATTACACTTTACTGTGTGTGTACTTGTCATCCTCCCAGGGTGTGCATTCCCCACTGTTGCCAGTGTTCAGGATTGAGGCTCCTTGACTACTGGGCCAGTGTTGGGGCATCACAAGGGTCATAAGAGAATTTGTTAATGAATATAGAAATGAAAAGGGATGCAAGGATGGAGTTCAGAGTCTTCTTTAAGCATTGGGACTGCATTTGCAAAATAATTTTCTATTTCTACTTATAATGTCTGTTTGAAAGCCCTTGAATCAAGGTAGAGCACCTTCCCTAATCCCAGCTTCAGAGTTTGTCAAGAAGTAGTGAGTGATCTGCGAGATCAAAGGCCTTAGTGAGACCAGCGAAGATGTCCCTGAAATGTTATCTTTCCATATTGCACAAGAGTTCATCCACCAATGTCCATATGGCTGTCATAGTATTCCAACCAGCCAAAAACCCATATTATTTTTTTAGAAAGCAGATGGTTTTGTTAGATAAATGAGGAACTTGGAGTGTAGATTATTTTTTAAGGCTTTTACCTAGAGTGGGAATTACTGAAACATCTGAAATGGTTTCTGTTGTTTTGGCAGAGGTTTTATTACAGCTGCTGTCCAGATGCTTGACATGGTATAATTTGTTAGACAAAGGTTATAGGTGTATGTTCTTAGCTTTGTGGTACTGTTCTATTGTTTAATAGCACTATGAAACTGCTTACCCCACTCATAATGAAGTCACTGTAGGGTGCACTTAAACTGATTTAATGTAAAAGACATCTGGATGTAATCTATTTCGGGTGAAGTAAATCTGAGTTTCTTCAGTGAGAAGTAGAATAGAAATACATTACAAATTCTAGGGAAACAACCTTAGATAGTGATTAAAATATTCAAATAATTTGTGTCACATCTCAGGGTGGTGAGAGTGGAGAAACACCAGGCCAACACACCATAATTTCAGATATGTGCTAAAGTTCATAAGTATGGGATTTGGACTTTTAGATTGCAGGACACTTCCCTGCAGGAATAATTAATTGGTCGGAGACACATGGCTGTATTGGAGACACACATCTGTACTGGAGACACATGGCTATGTTAGCTACACATTGCTATACTGCAGACACATGGCTATATTGGAGACACCTGGCTATGTTGGAAACACATTGATATGTTGGAGACACATGGCTGTATTGGAGACACAAGGCTGTACTGGAGACACATGGCTATGTTGGAAACAAATGGCTGTATTGGAGATACATGGCTATGTTGGAGAGACATGATTATATTGGAGACACATGGCTATGTTGGAGACAAATGGCTATGTTACTGCAGACACATGGCTATACCGGAGACACATGGCTCTATTGGAGATGCATGGCAATACTGAAGATGCATGGCTATACTGGAGACACATGGCTATACTGGAGACACATGGCTATGTTGGATACACATGGCTATATTGGAGACACATGGCTATACTGGAGACACATGGCTATGTTGAAGACAAATGGCTATGTTAGAGACACATGGCTATACTGGAGACATATGGCTATATTGGAGACACATGGTTATGTTGGAGAGACATGACTATATTGGAGACACATGGCTATACTGGAGACACATGGCTATATTGGAGACACATGGCTATATTGGAGACACATGGCTATACTGGAGACACATGGCTATATTGGAGACACATGGCTATATTGGAGACAAATGGCTATACTGGAGACACATGGCTATACTGGAGACAAATGGCTATGTTGGATACACATGGCTATATTGGAGACACATGGCTATTCTGGAGACACATGGCTATGTTGGAGACAAATGGCTATGTTAGAGACACATGGCTATACTGAAGACGCATGGCTATACTGGAGACACATGGCTATATTGGAGACACATGGCTATACTGGAGACATATGCCTATATTGGAGACACATGGCTATACTGGAGACACATGGCTATATCAGAGACACATGGCTATACTGGAGACGGTTTACTATTGAAATGTCGAATGGCACTACATCGACTGTACTATAGTCGAACACGGAAGTTCGAAAATAGTAATGTCGATGACAAAAAAACAATCTAGGACTGTGTTTTAACATGGGTCGAGGTAGGGGAGATGTTTGTAGTTCTGAATAATACTGAACACCTACCTTGACCCATGCTAAAACCATTCCTAGATTGTTTTTTTGACATCGACATTACTATTTTCGAACTTCCGTGTTCGACTATAGTACAGTCGATGTAGTGCCGTTCGACATTACAATAGTAAACCCAGGAGACACATGGCTATATTGGAGACACATAGCTATACTGGAGACACATGGCTATGTTGAAGACAAATGGCTATGTTAGAGACATATGGCTATATTGTAGCAACATGGCTATACTGAAGATGCATGGCTATACTGGAGACACATGGCTATATTGGAGACACATGGCTATGTTGGAGCGACATGACTGTATTGGAGACACATGGCTATACTGAAGACACATGGCTATACTGGAGACACACGGCTATACTGGAGACACATGGATATGTTGGAGACACATGGATATGTTCGAGACACATAGCTGTATTGCAGACACATAGCTGTACTGGAGACACATGGCTATGTTGAAGACACATGGATATGTTGGAGACACATGGCTGTATTGAAGACACATGGCTGTATTGGAGACACACGGCTATACTGGCGACACATGGCTGTGTTGGACACATGACTGTATTGGAGACACATGGCTGTACTGGAGACACATGGCTATATTGGAGACACATGGCTATACTGGACACATGGCTATATTGCAGGTCAGCTGGAAAGATATACGGCTGCAAGAAATTCATTGTGCACACTGAGGAGCACACAAGTCATGCCCGCAGCTAGAATAGCCAAGTGCAGAAGGGGGAAAACTGGAATGTGTGTGACCTGTCTGACCTGGACTGTGTGTGACATGTCTGACCTGGAATGTGTGTGACATGTCTGACCTGGACTGTGTGTGGCCTGTATGACCTGGACTGTGTGTGACCTGTCTGACCTGGAACGTGTGTTTCCTGTCTGACCTGGAATGAGTATGACCTGTCTGATCTGGAACTTTCAGAGATGAACATTGGAGC